>NW_027009539.1:0-43739 GCF_036934945.1 Oncorhynchus masou masou | reverse complement strand
TCAAAATACATGTCACGTTCTGACCTTAGTTCTTTTGTTATGTCTTTGTTTTAGTATGGTCGGGGCATGAGTTGGGGTGGGCATTCTATGTATTTTTTCTATGTTTTCTATTTCTATGTGTTTGGCCTGGTATGGTTCCCAATCAGAGGCAGCTGACAATTGTTGTCTCTGATTGAGAACCATACTTAGGTAGCCTGTTTTCACCTTTGAGTTGTGGGTGATTATACTTTCTGTTTAGTGTGTGTTGCACCTGACAGAGCTGTTTCGGTTTTGCTTTTTTGTTTCTATGTTAGATGTTGTTCAGTTTTAAATAAATAACATGAACAAGTACCAGGCTGCGCTTTGGTCCTCACCTTCTACCACCGACGGCCGTTACAGAATCACCCACCACCAAAGGAACAAGCAGCGTGGTAAGGAGCAGCGCTATCTGGAGGAGGTGACAACATGGGACGAGATAGAAAGGTGGTCGGTCGACCCAGGGAGAGTGCCGGAGCCCGCCTGGGATTCTCTGGAACAGTGCGAGGAGGGATACCAGCGAATGGAGTTGGCACGGCGATCAAGGAAGCCCGAGAGGCAGCCCAAAAATTTATTGGGGGGCACATGGGGAGTGTGGCTAAGTCAGGTAGGAGACCTGAGCCAACTCCCCGTGCTTACCGTGGAGACAGGTGGACCGGGCAGGCACTGTGTTATGCCATGAGGCACACGGTGTCCCCGGTGCGCAGGCATAGCCCGGTGCGTTACATAGCAGCGCCTCGTATCGGCCGGGCTAGAGTGGGCATCGAGCCAGGTGCCATGAAGCCGGCTCAGCACATCTGGTCTCCAGTGCGTCTCCTCGGGCCGGGGTACATGGCACAAGCCCTACGCTTGGGGTCCCCAGTTCGCCAGCACAGCTAAGTGTGGTCTATTCCACCTCATCGCACTGGCCTGGCTACGGGGAGCATTCAGCCAGGTAGGGTTGTGCAGGCTCGGTGCTCGAGACCTCCAGTGGGCCTCCACGGTCCGATCTATCCGGTGCCTCCTCCATGCACCAGGCCTACGGTGGCAGCCCCGCACCAGGCTGTCTCTCCGTCTCCTCCCTACAGGTGCTCCGGCCTGTCCAGTGCTGCCAGAGTCTCCCATCTGTCCTGAGCTGTCAGAGTCGTCCGTCTGTCCTGAGCTGCCAGAGTCGCCCATCTGTCCTGAGCTGCCAGAGACGCCCGTCTGTCCTGAGCTGCCAGAGTCGCCCGTCTGTCCGGAGCTGCCAGAGTCGCCCGTCTGTCCGGAGCTGCCAGAGTCGCCCGCCTGTCCGGTCCTGCCGGAATCTCCCGTCCATTCGGGACCCGTTGCTAGGGTCCCCAGTCCGAGTCGGCGGCAAGGGCCGATAAAGGGCGGATAAAGACTATGGTGGAGTGGGGTCCACGTCCCGCACCAGAGCCGCCACCGCGACAGACACTCACCCAGACCTTCCCCTATAGGTTCAGGTTTTGCGGCCAGAGTCCGCACCTTTGGGGGGTTACTGTCACGTTCTGACCTTAGTTCTTTTGTTATGTCTTTGGTCAGGGTTGGGGTGGGCATTCTATGTGTTTTTTCTATGTGTTTGGCCTAGTATGGTTCCCAATCAGAGGCAGCTGTTCCCAATCAGAGGCAGCTGTCAGTCGTTGTCTCTGATTGAGAACCATACTTAGGTAGCCTTTTCCCACCTGCGTTTTGTGGGTGTTTATTTTTTCCGTGTGTGTTTGTGTGAACCTCGGTTGCGTCACGGTCTTTGCCTGTTTGTTTCTTGGTTATTTCGGTTTCACTTTCATTAATAGATGTGGAACTACATGCACGCTGCGCCTTGGTCGATTTATGACAGGGAGTTTGAGGATAGCGAGCGTGACAATACACATCAATATACACATCGGTATACATTATACACATGAATATACACATCAATATATACTAGATACTCTGGTATCTCCACATTTAGCCACCCTGAGACGGGGTCTGGTATCTCCACATTTAACCACCCTGAGACCGGGTCTGGTATCTCCACATTTAGCCACCCTGAGACCGGGTCTGGTATCTCCACATTTAGCCACCCTGAGACCGGGTCTGGTATCTCCACATTTAGCCACCCTGAGACCGGGTCTGGTATCTCCACATTTAGCCACCCTGAGACCGGGTCTGGTATCTCCACATTTAGCCACCCTGAGACCGGGTCTGGTATCTCCACATTTAACCACACTGAGACCGGGTCTGGTATTTCCACATTTAACCACCCTGATACCGGGTCTGGTATCTCCACATTTTGCCACCCTGAGACCGGGTCTGGATACCTCCACATTTTGCCACCCTGAGATCGGGTCTGGTATCTCCAAATTTTGACGTCTCTGAGACCGGGTCTGGTACCTCCACATTTAGCCATCCCTGAAACCGGGTCTGGTATCTCCACATTTAGCCAACCTGAGGCCGCGACTGGTTATCTCCACATTTAGTCGTCTCTGAGACCGGGTCTGGTATCTCCATATTTAGCCATCCCTGAAACCGGGTCTGGTATCTCCACATTTAGCCAACCTGAGGCCGCGACTGGTTATCTCCACATTTAGTCGTCTCTGAGACCGGGTCTTGTTATCTCCACATTTAGCCACCCTGAGACCGGGTCTGGTATCTCCACATTTAACCACCCTGAGACCGGATCTGGTATCTCCACATTTCGCCACCCTGAGACCGGGTCTGGTATCTCCACATTTAGCCACCCTGAGACTGGGTCTGGTATCTCCACATTTAGCCATTCCTGAGACCGGATCTGGTATCTCCACATTTCGCCACCCTGAGACCGGGTCTGGTATCTCCACATTTAGCCACCCTGAGACTGGGTCTGGTATCTCCACATTTAGCCATTCCTGAGACCGGGTCTGGTACCTCCACATTTAGCCACCCTGATACCGGGTCTGGTATCTCCACATTTAGACACCCTGAGACCGGGTCTTGTACCTCCACATTTAGCCACCCTGAGACCGGGTCTGGTACCTCCACATTTAGCCACCTTGAGACCGGGTCTGGTACCTCCACATTTAACCACCCTGAGACTGGGTCTGGTATATCCATATTTAGTCGTCTCTGAGACTGGGTCTGGTAACTCCACATTTAGCCACTCTGAGACCGGGTCTGGTATCTCCACATTTAGCCACCCTGAGACCGGGTCTGGTATCTCCACATTTAACCACCCTGAGACCGGATCTGGTATCTCCACATTTCGCCACCCTGAGACCGGGTCTGGTATCTCCACATTTAGCCACCCTGAGACTGGGTCTGGTATCTCCACATTTAGCCATTCCTGAGACCGGATCTGGTATCTCCACATTTCGCCACCCTGAGACCGGGTCTGGTATCTCCACATTTAGCCACCCTGAGACTGGGTCTGGTATCTCCACATTTAGCCATTCCTGAGACCGGGTCTGGTACCTCCACATTTAGCCACCCTGATACCGGGTCTGGTATCTCCACATTTAGACACCCTGAGACCGGGTCTTGTACCTCCACATTTAGCCACCCTGAGACCGGGTCTGGTACCTCCACATTTAGCCACCTTGAGACCGGGTCTGGTACCTCCACATTTAACCACCCTGAGACTGGGTCTGGTATATCCATATTTAGTCGTCTCTGAGACTGGGTCTGGTAACTCCACATTTAGCCACTCTGAGACCGGGTCTGGTATCTCCACATTTAGCCACCCTGAGACCGGGTCTGGTATCTCCACATTTAGCCACCCTGAGACTGGGTCTGTTATCTCCACATTTAACCACCCTGAGACCGGGTCTGGTATCTCCACATTTAGCCACCCTGAGACCGGGTTCGGTATCTCCACATTTAGTCGTCTCTGACACCGGGTCTGGAATCTTCACATTTAGTCGTCCTCTGAGACCGGGTCTGGTATCTCCACATTTAGTCTTCTCTGAGACCTGGTCTGGTATCTCCACATTTAGCTAGTTCTGAGACCGGGTCTGGTATCTCCATATTTAACCATCCCTGAGACCGGATCTGGTATATCCATATTTAACCACCCTGAGACCAGGTCTGGTATCTCCACATTTCGCCACCCTGAGACCAGGTCTGGTATCTCCACATTTAGCCACCCTGAGACCGGGTCTGGTATCTCCATATTTAACCACCCTGAGACCGGGTCTGGTATCTCCACATTTAGTCGTCTCTGAGACCAGGTCTGGTATCTCCACATTTAGTCGTCTCTGAGACCAGGTCTGGTATCTCCACATTTAGCCACCCTGAGACCGGGTCTGGTATCTCCACATTTAGCCACCTCTGAGACCGGGTCTGGTATCTCCATATCTCGCCGTAGCTGTAACACTCAGCAGATCATCAAGCCCAAATCAAACTCTCAATAAAAACAGATCTTTCTTGATTAATTTTATGATACAATTTTAATGTCACATGCACAAATACAATGAAATGCCTTTCTTGAAATCTCTGAACCCAAGAATACAGTCATTTATTAAGGATGTTGACTGTCCTTTAGGTAACCTTCTGTTATTGGGAAAAGTCTAAGGCCTTATTGTTGTCTTTGCATTAGCTTTGTTCTACCTATTCTAAGTATACTACAACAAATCTCATTGTAGTAGATGTGATGAAGGTTTTGTTACATGTAGATTAATATTCTGTTGAAGCTCTGCAGCCTGACAATTCTTCTAATCAAGCTAATGTGGTCAATGAATAAAGTCCATGTTTAACACACGGATGCTTTATGTTTTATGATGTTGCCACCTGCTGTTCGAAGTGTGCTACTGCAGCTGAGTTCTGGAAACCAACAAGACAGGCCTCTCAATCCTAGAGCACCTCGGGAACTATAGCACGATGGACAGGCCTCTCAATCCTAGAGCACCTAGGGAACTATAGTACGATGGACAGGCCTCTCAATCCTAGGGCACCTAGGGAACTATAGCACGATGGACAGGCCTCTCAATCCTAGAGCATCTAGGGAACTATAGCACGATGGACAGGCCTCTTAATCCTAGAGCATCTAGGGAACTATAGCACGATGGACAGGCCTCTCAATCCTAGAGCATCTAGGGAACTATAGCACGATGGACAGGCCTCTTAATCCTAGAGCATCTAGGGAACTATAGCACGATGGACAGGCCTCTTAATCCTAGAGCACCTAGGGAGCTATAGCACGATGGACAGGCCTCTCAATCCTTGAGCACCTAGGGAGCTATAGCACGATGGACAGGCCTCTCAATCCTAGGCCACCAAGGTAACTATAGCACGATGGACAGGCCTCTCAATCCTTGAGCACCTAGGGAACTATAGCACGATGGACAGGCCTCTTAACCCTAGGGCACCTAGGGAACTATAGCACGATGGACAGGCCTCTTAACCCTAGGGCACCTAGGGAACTATAGCACGATGGACAGGCCTCTTAACCCTAGGGCACCTAGGGAACTATAGCACGATGGACAGGCCTCTTAACCCTAGGGCACCTAGGGAACTATAGCATGATGGACAGGCCTCTCAATCCTAGAGCACCTAGGGAACTATAGCACGATGGACAGGCCTCTTAATCCTAGGGCACCTAGGGAACTATAGCACGATGGACAGGCCTCTTAACCCTAGGGCACCTAGGGAACTATAGCACGATGGACAGGCCTCTCAATCCTAGGGCACCTAGGGAACTATAGCACGATGGACAGGCCTCTTAACCCTAGGGCACCTAGGGAACTATAGCACGATGGACAGGCCTCTTAACCCTAGGGCACCTAGGGAACTATAGCACGATGGACAGGCCTCTCAATCCTAGAGCACCTAGGGAACTATAGCACGATGGACAGGCCTCTCAATCCTAGAGCACCTAGGGAACTATAGCACAATGGACAGGCCTCTTAACCCTAGGACACGTAGGGAACTATAGCACGATGGACAGGCCTCTCAATCCTAGGGCACCTAGGGAACTATAGCACGATGGACAGGCCTCTCAATCCTAGGGCACCTAGGGAACTATAGCACGATGGACAGGCCTCTTAACCCTAGGGCACCTAGGGAACTATAGCACGATGGACAGGCCTCTCAGAACTATAATACGATGAATGACAGTGGTGAACTGAGCGAGGATATCAGGGGTATAATGGCAAGTGTAAGGTCACAGAGGACATCAGGGGTGTATTTTAAGGTCAGAGGGGATATCAGGGGTGTATTTTAAGGTCAGAGGGGATATCAGGGGTGTATTTTAAGGTCACAGAGGACATCAGTTGTTTAATTTAAAGTCACAGAGGATATCAGGAGTTTAATGTCATGACTGGCCTGTTCCGGTCAGGTTACCATGGACCACAATCCTACAGAGACCTCTCTCACACTTACCAGCGAGGAAGAGAGGTCGGGAGGTGGGTGGTTTTATGACACCTCACGCCATTGTAAATCTTAAAGCAGCAGACAGAATCCCTTTGTCCTCTCAGTATGGAGGAACGGAATGAATGATGGGCCAATGGAGAACCCAGCACAGAACAGTAGCATGCAATAAATGGACTTTGGGACAATATGTTTCGTCAGTCAAAATGGTGGTAATGACGATAGATGGAATATGAAAATGAATGTTGTTTTAGTAATGTTATTCAAAGTTAAATGACGAGGTTATAACGAAAACATTGTAACTTGAAGAGTTTTCATCATATGTTCCTGGCGTTTGCATACTGTGCGTCATGTGGAAAGTGCCCAGATCAAATAGAATGTTTTTGTAAGGATGAAATGTGAAGTTAGTTGTCTAAATTGGATCAGAGTAAAATCCGTACCTTGCATCGTAACTAGGGACGGCCAGAGAACTATAAATACGGAAACACCCCTTTGTGACCCAGGGGTATAAAACATATCAAACAAGATTTCCGCCTGCTGCAATAGAGGAGTAGTCTCAACCCCAAAACGCAACACAAGGTTGAAGAAGATAAAGGAACCTCTTCATCTATGCTACGGATGAGTAGATGTGTCTAAGAGGGTGAATTCAAGCAGGACCACCCGGTTACCACTCTCCAAGGAGTGGTAACGTCCCTAGTTACGATGCAAGGTACGGATTTTACTCTCCAAGGAGTGGTAACCGGGAAGGAATCGTGTGTCTACACTGCTTTCATTCCCACACAGGAGCCCTGATCGACACGGCTGACCGTACTCAGGAGCCCTGATCTACACGGCTGCCCGTCTCAGGAGCCCTGATCTACACGGCTGACCGTACTCAGGAGCCCTGATCTACAAGGCTGACCGTACTCAGGAGCCCTGATCTACACGGCTGACCGCACTCAGGAGCCCTGATCTACACGGCTGACCGCACTCAGGAGCCCTGATCTACACGGCTGACCGTACTCAGGAGCCCTGATCTACACGGCTGCCCGTACTCAGGAGCCCTGATCTACACGGCTGACCGTACACAGGAGCCCTGATCTACACGGCTGACCGTACTCAGGAGCCCTGATCTACACGGCTGACTGTACTCAGGAGCCCTGATCTACAGGGCTGACCGTACTCAGGAGCCCTGATCTACACGGCTGACCGTACTCAGGAGCCCTGATCTACAATGCTGACCGTACTCAGGAGCCCTGATCTACAATGCTGACCGTACTCAAGAGCCCTGATCTACACGGCTGACTGTACTCAGGAGCCCTGATCTACAATGCTGACCGTACTCAGGAGCCCTGATCTACAATGCTGACCATACTCAGGAGCCCTGATCTACAATGCTGACCGTATTCAGGAGCCCTGATCTACAATGCTGACCGTACTCAGGAGCCCTGATCTACACGGCTGACCGTACTCAGGAGCCCTGACCTACACGGCTGGCCGTACTCAGGAGCTCTGATCTACAATGCTGACCGTACTCAGGAGCCCTGATCTACACGGCTGACCGTACTCAGGAGCCCTGATCTACACGGCTGACCGTACTCAGGAGCCCTGATCTACACGGCTGACCGTACTCAGGAGCCCTGATCTACACGGCTGACCGTACTCAGGAGCCCTGATCTACACGGCTGACCGTACTCAGGAGCCCTGATCTACACGGCTGACCGTACTCAGGAGCCCTGATCTACACAGCTCACCGTACTCAGGGACCCTGATCTACACGGCTGCCCGTACTCAGGAGCCCTGATCTACACGGCTCACCGTACTCAGGAGCACTGATCAACACGGCTGACCGTACCCAGGAGCCCTGATCTACAATGCTGACCGTACTCAGGAGCCCTGATCTACACGGCTGACCGTACTCAGGAGCCCTGATCTACACGGCTGACCGTACTCAGGAGCCCTGATCTACACGGCTGCCCATACTCAGGAGCCCTGATCTACACGGCTGACCATACTCAGGAGCCCTGATATACAATGCTGACCGTACTCAGGAGCCCTGATTTACACGGCTGACCGTACTCAGGAGCCCTGATATACACGGCTGACCTTACTCAGGAGCCCTGATCTACACGGCTGACCGTACTCAGGAGCCCTGATCTACAATGCTGACCGTTCTCAGGAGCCCTGATCTACACGGCTGACTGTACTCAGGAGCCCTGATCTACACGGCTGACCATACTCAGGAGCCCTGATCTACACGGCTGACCGTACTCAGGAGCCCTGATCTACACGGCTGACCGTACTCAGGAGCCCTGATCTACACGGCTCACCGTACCCAGGAGCCCTGATCTACACTGCTGACTGTACTCAAGAGCCCTGATCTACACAGCTCACCGTACTCAGGAGCACTGATCTACACGGCTGACTGTACTCAAGATCCCTGATCTACACAGCTCACCGTACTCAGGAGCACTGATCTACACGGCTGACTGTACTCAGGAGCACTGATCTACAATGCTGACCGTACACATGAGCCCTGATCTACACGGCTGACTGTACTCAAGAGCCCTGATCTACACAGCTCACCATACTCAGGAGCACTGATCTACACGGCTGGCCGTACTCAGGAGCTCTGATCTACAATGCTGACCGTACTCAGGAAACCTGATCTACACGGCTGACCATACTCAGGAGCCCTGATCTACACGGCTGACCGTACTCAGGAGCCCTGATCTACACGGCTGACCGTACTCAGGAGCCCTGATCTACACGGCTGACCGTACTCAGGAGCCCTGATCTACAAGGCTGACCGTACTCAGGAGCCCTGATCTACACGGATGACTGTACTCAGGAGCCCTGATCTACACAGCTGACCGCACTCAGGAGCCCTGATCTACACGGCTGACCGCACTCAGGAGCCCTGATCTACACGGCTGACCGTACTCAGGAGCCCTGATCTACACGGCTGCCCGTACTCAGGAGCCCTGATCTACACGGCTGACCGTACACAGGAGCCCTGATCTACACGGCTGACCGTACTCAGGAGCCCTGATCTACACGGCTGACTGTACTCAGGAGCCCTGATCTACACGGCTGACCGTACTCAGGAGCCCTGATCTACACGGCTGACCGTACTCAGGAGCCCTGATCTACAATGCTGACCGTACTCAGGAGCCCTGATCTACAATGCTGACCGTACTCAAGAGCCCTGATCTACACGGCTGACTGTACTCAGGAGCCCTGATCTACACGGCTGACTGTACTCAGGAGCCCTGATCTACAATGCTGACCGTACTCAGGAGCCCTGATCTACAATGCTGACCATACTCAGGAGCCTTGATCTACAATGCTGACCGTATTCAGGAGCCCTGATCTACAATGCTGACCGTACTCAGGAGCCCTGATCTACACGGCTGACCGTACTCAGGAGCCCTGACCTACACGGCTGGCCGTACTCAGGAGCTCTGATCTACAATGCTGACCGTACTCAGGAGCCCTGATCTACACGGCTGACCGTACTCAGGAGCCCTGATCTACACGGCTGACCGTACTCAGGAGCCCTGATCTACACGGCTGACCGTACTCAGGAGCCCTGATCTACACAGCTCACCGTACTCAGGGACCCTGATCTACACGGCTGCCCGTACTCAGGAGCCCTGATCTACACGGCTCACCGTACTCAGGAGCACTGATCAACACGGCTGACCGTACCCAGGAGCCCTGATCTACAATGCTGACCGTACTCAGGAGCCCTGATTTACACGGCTGACCGTACTCAGGAGCCCTGATATACACGGCTGACCTTACTCAGGAGCCCTGATCTACACGGCTGACCGTACTCAGGAGCCCTGATCTACAATGCTGACCGTTCTCAGGAGCCCTGATCTACACGGCTGACTGTACTCAGGAGCCCTGATCTACACGGCTGACCATACTCAGGAGCCCTGATCTACACGGCTGACCGTACTCAGGAGCCCTGATCTACACGGCTGACCGTACTCAGGAGCCCTGATCTACACGGCTCACCGTACCCAGGAGCCCTGATCTACACTGCTGACTGTACTCAAGAGCCCTGATCTACACAGCTCACCGTACTCAGGAGCACTGATCTACACGGCTGACTGTACTCAAGATCCCTGATCTACACAGCTCACCGTACTCAGGAGCACTGATCTACACGGCTGACTGTACTCAGGAGCACTGATCTACAATGCTGACCGTACACATGAGCCCTGATCTACACGGCTGACTGTACTCAAGAGCCCTGATCTACACAGCTCACCGTACTCAGGAGCCCAGACCTATACGGCTGGCCGTACTCAGGAGCTCTGATCTACAATGCTGACCGTACTCAGGAGCCCTGATCTACACGGCTGACCGTACTCAGGAGCCCTGATCTACACGGCTGACCGTACTCAGGAGCCCTGATCTACACGGCTGACCGTACTCAGGAGCCCTGATCTACACGGCTGACCGTACTCAGGAGCCCTGATCTACACGGCTGACCGTACTCAGGAGCCCTGATCTACACGGCTGACCGTACTCAGGAGCCCTGATCTACACAGCTCACCGTACTCAGGGACCCTGATCTACACGGCTGCCCGTACTCAGGAGCCCTGATCTACACGGCTCACCGTACTCAGGAGCACTGATCAACACGGCTGACCGTACCCAGGAGCCCTGATCTACAATGCTGACCGTACTCAGGAGCCCTGATCTACACGGCTGACCGTACTCAGGAGCCCTGATCTACACGGCTGACCTTACTCAGGAGCCCTGATCTACACGGCTGCCCATACTCAGGAGCCCTGATCTACACGGCTGACCATACTCAGGAGCCCTGATATACAATGCTGACCGTACTCAGGAGCCCTGATTTACACGGCTGACCGTACTCAGGAGCCCTGATATACACGGCTGACCTTACTCAGGAGCCCTGATCTACACGGCTGACCGTACTCAGGAGCCCTGATCTACAATGCTGACCGTTCTCAGGAGCCCTGATCTACACGGCTGACTGTACTCAGGAGCCCTGATCTACACAGCTCACCGTACTCAGGGACCCTGATCTACACGGCTGCCCGTACTCAGGAGCCCTGATCTACACGGCTCACCGTACTCAGGAGCACTGATCAACACGGCTGACCGTACTCAGGAGCCCTGATCTACACGGCTGACCGTACTCAGGAGCCCTGATCTACACGGCTCACCGTACCCAGGAGCCCTGATCTACACTGCTGACTGTACTCAAGAGCCCTGATCTACACAGCTCACCGTACTCAGGAGCACTGATCTACACGGCTGACTGTACTCAAGATCCCTGATCTACACAGCTCACCGTACTCAGGAGCACTGATCTACACGGCTGACTGTACTCAGGAGCACTGATCTACAATGCTGACCGTACACATGAGCCCTGATCTACACGGCTGACTGTACTCAAGAGCCCTGATCTACACAGCTCACCGTACTCAGGAGCACTGATCTACACGGCTGGCCGTACTCAGGAGCTCTGATCTACAATGCTGACCGTACTCAGGAGCCCTGATCTACACGGCTGACCGTACTCAGGAGCCCTGATCTACACGGCTGACCGTACTCAGGAGCCCTGATCTACACGGCTGACCGTACTCAGGAGCCCTGATCTACACGGCTGACCGTACTCAGGAGCCCTGATCTACACGGCTGACCGTACTCAGGAGCCCTGATCTACACGGCACACTGTACTCAGGAGCCCTGATCTACACGGCTGACCGTACTCAGGAGCACCGATCTACACGGCTGACTGTACTCAGGAGCCCTGATCTACACGGCTGACCGTACTCAGGAGCCCTGATCTACACGGCTGACTGTACTCAGGAGCCCTGATCTACAATGCTGACCGTACTCAGGAGCCCTGATCTACAATGCTGACCGTACTCAAGAGCCCTGATCTACACGGCTGACTGTACTCAGGAGCCCTGATCTACACGGCTGACTGTACTCAGGAGCCCTGATCTACACGGCTGACCGTACTCAGGAGCCCTGATCTACACGGCTGACCGTACTCAGGAGCCCTGATCTACACGGCTGCCCGTACTCAGGAGCCCTGATCTACACGGCTGACCGTACTCAGGAGCCCTGATCTACACAGCTCACCGTACTCAGGGACCCTGATCTACACGGCTGCCCGTACTCAGGAGCCCTGATCTACACGGCTCACCGTACTCAGGAGCACTGATCAACACGGCTGACCGTACCCAGGAGCCCTGATCTACAATGCTGACCGTACTCAGGAGCCCTGATTTACACGGCTGACCGTACTCAGGAGCCCTGATATACACGGCTGACCTTACTCAGGAGCCCTGATCTACACGGCTGACCGTACTCAGGAGCCCTGATCTACAATGCTGACCGTTCTCAGGAGCCCTGATCTACACGGCTGACTGTACTCAGGAGCCCTGATCTACACGGCTGACCATACTCAGGAGCCCTGATCTACACGGCTGACCGTACTCAGGAGCCCTGATCTACACGGCTGACCGTACTCAGGAGCCCTGATCTACACGGCTCACCGTACCCAGGAGCCCTGATCTACACTGCTGACTGTACTCAAGAGCCCTGATCTACACAGCTCACCGTACTCAGGAGCACTGATCTACACGGCTGACTGTACTCAAGATCCCTGATCTACACAGCTCACCGTACTCAGGAGCACTGATCTACACGGCTGACTGTACTCAGGAGCACTGATCTACAATGCTGACCGTACACATGAGCCCTGATCTACACGGCTGACTGTACTCAAGAGCCCTGATCTACACAGCTCACCGTACTCAGGAGCCCAGACCTATACGGCTGGCCGTACTCAGGAGCTCTGATCTACAATGCTGACCGTACTCAGGAGCCCTGATCTACACGGCTGACCGTACTCAGGAGCCCTGATCTACACGGCTGACCGTACTCAGGAGCCCTGATCTACACGGCTGACCGTACTCAGGAGCCCTGATCTACACGGCTGACCGTACTCAGGAGCCCTGATCTACACGGCTGACCGTACTCAGGAGCCCTGATCTACACGGCTGACCGTACTCAGGAGCCCTGATCTACACAGCTCACCGTACTCAGGGACCCTGATCTACACGGCTGCCCGTACTCAGGAGCCCTGATCTACACGGCTCACCGTACTCAGGAGCACTGATCAACACGGCTGACCGTACCCAGGAGCCCTGATCTACAATGCTGACCGTACTCAGGAGCCCTGATCTACACGGCTGACCGTACTCAGGAGCCCTGATCTACACGGCTGACCTTACTCAGGAGCCCTGATCTACACGGCTGCCCATACTCAGGAGCCCTGATCTACACGGCTGACCATACTCAGGAGCCCTGATATACAATGCTGACCGTACTCAGGAGCCCTGATTTACACGGCTGACCGTACTCAGGAGCCCTGATATACACGGCTGACCTTACTCAGGAGCCCTGATCTACACGGCTGACCGTACTCAGGAGCCCTGATCTACAATGCTGACCGTTCTCAGGAGCCCTGATCTACACGGCTGACTGTACTCAGGAGCCCTGATCTACACAGCTCACCGTACTCAGGGACCCTGATCTACACGGCTGCCCGTACTCAGGAGCCCTGATCTACACGGCTCACCGTACTCAGGAGCACTGATCAACACGGCTGACCGTACTCAGGAGCCCTGATCTACACGGCTGACCGTACTCAGGAGCCCTGATCTACACGGCTCACCGTACCCAGGAGCCCTGATCTACACTGCTGACTGTACTCAAGAGCCCTGATCTACACAGCTCACCGTACTCAGGAGCACTGATCTACACGGCTGACTGTACTCAAGATCCCTGATCTACACAGCTCACCGTACTCAGGAGCACTGATCTACACGGCTGACTGTACTCAGGAGCACTGATCTACAATGCTGACCGTACACATGAGCCCTGATCTACACGGCTGACTGTACTCAAGAGCCCTGATCTACACAGCTCACCGTACTCAGGAGCACTGATCTACACGGCTGGCCGTACTCAGGAGCTCTGATCTACAATGCTGACCGTACTCAGGAGCCCTGATCTACACGGCTGACCGTACTCAGGAGCCCTGATCTACACGGCTGACCGTACTCAGGAGCCCTGATCTACACGGCTGACCGTACTCAGGAGCCCTGATCTACACGGCTGACCGTACTCAGGAGCCCTGATCTACACGGCTGACCGTACTCAGGAGCCCTGATCTACACGGCACACTGTACTCAGGAGCCCTGATCTACACGGCTGACCGTACTCAGGAGCACCGATCTACACGGCTGACTGTACTCAGGAGCCCTGATCTACACGGCTGACCGTACTCAGGAGCCCTGATCTACACGGCTGACTGTACTCAGGAGCCCTGATCTACAATGCTGACCGTACTCAGGAGCCCTGATCTACAATGCTGACCGTACTCAAGAGCCCTGATCTACACGGCTGACTGTACTCAGGAGCCCTGATCTACACGGCTGACTGTACTCAGGAGCCCTGATCTACACGGCTGACCGTACTCAGGAGCCCTGATCTACACGGCTGACCGTACTCAGGAGCCCTGATCTACACGGCTGCCCGTACTCAGGAGCCCTGATCTACAATGCTGACCGTACTCAGGAGCCCTGATCTACACGGCTGACCGTACTCAGGAGCCCTGATCTACACGGCTGACCGTACTCAGGAGCCCTGATCTACAATGCTGACCGTACTCAGGAGCCCTGATCTACACGGCTGACCGTACTCAGGAGCCCTGATCTACACGGCTGACCGTACTCAGGAGCCCTGATCTACACGGCTGACCGTACTCAGGAGCCCTGATCTACACGGCTGACCGTACTCAGGAGCCCTGATCTACACGGCAAACTGTACTCAGGAGCCCTGATCTACACGGCTGACCGTACTCAGGAGCCCTGATCTACACGGCTGACCGTACTCAGGAGCCCTGATCTACACGGCTGACTGTACTCAGGAGCCCTGATCTACACGGCTGACTGTACTCAGGAGCCCTGATCTACAATGCTGACCGTACTCAGGAGCCCTGATCTACAATGCTGACCGTACTCAAGAGCCCTGATCTACACGGCTGACTGTACTCAGGAGCCCTGATCTACACGGCTGACTGTACTCAGGAGCCCTGATCTACACGGCTGACCGTACTCAGGAGCCCTGATCTACACGGCTGACCGTACTCAGGAGCCCTGATCTACACGGCTGACCGTACTCAGGAGCCCTGATCTACACGGCTGACCGTACTCAGGAGCCCTGATCTACACGGCAAACTGTACTCAGGAGCCCTGATCTACACGGCTGACCGTACTCAGGAGCCCTGATCTACACGGTTGACTGTACTCAGGAGCCCTGATCTACACGGCTGACCGTACTCAGGAGCCCTGATCTACACGGCTGACTGTACTCAGGAGCCCTGATCTACAATGCTGACCGTACTCAGGAGCCCTGATCTACAATGCTGACCGTACTCAAGAGCCCTGATCTACACGGCTGACTGTACTCAGGAGCCCTGATCTACACGGCTGACCGTACTCAGGAGCACCGATCTACACGGCTGACTGTACTCAGGAGCCCTGATCTACACGGCTGACCGTACTCAGGAGCCCTGATCTACACGGCTGACTGTACTCAGGAGCCCTGATCTACAATGCTGACCGTACTCAGGAGCCCTGATCTACAATGCTGACCGTACTCAAGAGCCCTGATCTACACGGCTGACTGTACTCAGGAGCCCTGATCTACACGGCTGACTGTACTCAGGAGCCCTGATCTACACGGCTGACCGTACTCAGGAGCCCTGATCTACACGGCTGACCGTACTCAGGAGCCCTGATCTACACGGCTGCCCGTACTCAGGAGCCCTGATCTACAATGCTGACCGTACTCAGGAGCCCTGATCTACACGGCTGACCGTACTCAGGAGCCCTGATCTACACGGCTGCCCGTACTCAGGAGCCCTGATCTACACGGCAAACTGTACTCAGGAGCCCTGATCTACACGGCTGACCGTACTCAGGAGCCCTGATCTACACGGCTGACCGTACTCAGGAGCCCTGATCTACACGGCTGACCGTACTCAGGAGCCCTGATCTACACGGCTGACTGTACTCAGGAGCCCTGATCTACACGGCTGACCGTACTCAGGAGCCCTGATCTACACGGCTGACTGTACTCAGGAGCCCTGATCTACAATGCTGACCGTACTCAGGAGCCCTGATCTACAATGCTGACCGTACTCAAGAGCCCTGATCTACACGGCTGACTGTACTCAGGAGCCCTGATCTACACGGCTGACCGTACTCAGGAGCACCGATCTACACGGCTGACTGTACTCAGGAGCCCTGATCTACACGGCTGACCGTACTCAGGAGCC
The DNA here is from genome assembly GCF_036934945.1 of Oncorhynchus masou masou. Lineage (NCBI taxonomy): Eukaryota > Metazoa > Chordata > Actinopteri > Salmoniformes > Salmonidae > Oncorhynchus > Oncorhynchus masou. The sequence continues at coordinate 27,034 of NW_027009539.1, read as the reverse complement.
CTGATCTACACGGCTGACTGTACTCAGGAGCCCTGATCTACAATGCTGACCGTACTCAGGAGCCCTGATCTACAATGCTGACCGTACTCAAGAGCCCTGATCTACACGGCTGACTGTACTCAGGAGCCCTGATCTACACGGCTGACTGTACTCAGGAGCCCTGATCTACACGGCTGACCGTACTCAGGAGCCCTGATCTACACGGCTGACCGTACTCAGGAGCCCTGATCTACACGGCTGCCCGTACTCAGGAGCCCTGATCTACAATGCTGACCGTACTCAGGAGCCCTGATCTACACGGCTGACCGTACTCAGGAGCCCTGATCTACACGGCTGCCCGTACTCAGGAGCCCTGATCTACACGGCAAACTGTACTCAGGAGCCCTGATCTACACGGCTGACCGTACTCAGGAGCCCTGATCTACACGGCTGACCGTACTCAGGAGCCCTGATCTACACGGCTGACCGTACTCAGGAGCCCTGATCTACACGGCTGACTGTACTCAGGAGCCCTGATCTACACGGCTGACCGTACTCAGGAGCCCTGATCTACACGGCTGACTGTACTCAGGAGCCCTGATCTACAATGCTGACCGTACTCAGGAGCCCTGATCTACAATGCTGACCGTACTCAAGAGCCCTGATCTACACGGCTGACTGTACTCAGGAGCCCTGATCTACACGGCTGACCGTACTCAGGAGCACCGATCTACACGGCTGACTGTACTCAGGAGCCCTGATCTACACGGCTGACCGTACTCAGGAGCCCTGATCTACACGGCTGACTGTACTCAGGAGCCCTGATCTACAATGCTGACCGTACTCAGGAGCCCTGATCTACAATGCTGACCGTACTCAAGAGCCCTGATCTACACGGCTGACTGTACTCAGGAGCCCTGATCTACACGGCTGACTGTACTCAGGAGCCCTGATCTACACGGCTGACCGTACTCAGGAGCCCTGATCTACACGGCTGCCCGTACTCAGGAGCCCTGATCTACACGGCTGACCGTACACAGGAGCCCTGATCTACACGGCTGACCGTACTCAGGAGCCCTGATCTACACGGCTGCCCGTACTCAGGAGCCCTGATCTACAATGCTGACCGTACTCAGGAGCCCTGATCTACACGGCTGACCGTACTCAGGAGCCCTGATCTACACGGCTGACCGTACTCAGGAGCCCTGATCTACACGGCTGACCGTACTCAGGAGCCCTGATCTACACGGCTGACCGTACTCAGGAGCCCTGATCTACACGGCAAACTGTACTCAGGAGCCCTGATCTACACGGCTGACCGTACTCAGGAGCCCTGATCTACACGGCTGACTGTACTCAGGAGCCCTGATCTACACGGCTGACCGTACTCAGGAGCCCTGATCTACACGGCTGACTGTACTCAGGAGCCCTGATCTACAATGCTGACCGTACTCAGGAGCCCTGATCTACAATGCTGAGCGTACTCAAGAGCCCTGATCTACACGGCTGACTGTACTCAGGAGCCCTGATCTACACGGCTGACTGTACTCAGGAGCCCTGATCTACACGGCTGACCGTACTCAGGAGCCCTGATCTACACGGCTGACCGTACTCAGGAGCCCTGATCTACACGGCTGCCCGTACTCAGGAGCCCTGATCTACACGGCTGACCGTACACAGGAGCCCTGATCTACACGGCTGACCGTACTCAGGAGCCCTGATCTACACGGCTGACCGTACTCAGGAGCCCTGATCTACACGGCTGACCGTACTCAGGAGCCCTGATCTACACGGCTGACCGTACTCAGGAGCCCTGATCTACAATGCTGACCGTACTCAGGAGCCCTGATCTACAATGCTGACCGTACTCAAGAGCCCTGATCTACATGGCTGACTGTACTCAGGAGCCCTGATCTACACGGCTGACTGTACTCAGGAGCCCTGATCTACAATGCTGACCGTACTCAGGAGCCCTGATCTACAATGCTGACCATACTCAGGAGCCCTGATCTACAATGCTGACCGTATTCAGGAGCCCTGATCTACAATGCTGACCGTACTCAGGAGCCCTGATCTACACGGCTGACCGTACTCAGGAGCCCTGACCTACACGGCTGGCCGTACTCAGGTGCCCTGATCTACAATGCTGACCGTACTCAGGAGCCCTGATCTACACGGCTGACTGTACTCAGGAGCCCTGATCTACACGGGTGACCGTACTCAGGAGCCCTGATCTACACGGCTGCCCGTACTCAGGAGCCCTGATCTACACGGCTGACCGTACTCAGGAGCCCTGATATACACGGCTGACCGTACTCAGGAGCCCTGATCTACACGGCTGGCCGTACTCAGGAGCCCTGATCTACACGGCTGACTGTACTCAGGAGCCCTGATCTACAATGCTGACCGTACTCAGGAGCACTGATCTACAATGCTGACCGTACTCAGGAGCCCTGATCTACACGGCTGACTGTACTCAGGAGCCCTGATCTACACGGCTGACCGTACTCAGGAGCCCTGATCTACAATGCTGACCGTATTCAGGAGCCCTGATCTACACGGCTGACCGTACTCAGGAGCCCTGATCTACACGGCTGAGTTGTACTCAGGAGCCCTGATCTACACGGCTGCCCGTACTCAGGAGCCCTGATCTACACGGCTGACCGTACTCAGGAGCCCTGATCTACACGGCTGACCGTACTCAGGAGCGCTGATCTACACAGCTCACCGTACTCAGGGGCCCTGATCTACACGGCTGCCCGTACTCAGGAGCCCTGATCTACACGGCTCACCGTACTCAGGAGCACTGATCAACACGGCTGACCGTACCCAGGAGCCCTGATCTACAATGCTGACCGTACTCAGGAGCCCTGATCTACACGGCTGACCGTACTCAGGAGACCTGATCTACACGGCTGACCGTACTCAGGAGCCCTGATCTACACGGCTGCCCATACTCAGGAGCCCTGATCTACACGGCTGACCATACTCAGGAGCCCTGATATACACGGCTGACCGTACTCAGGAGCCCTGATTTACACGGCTGACCGTACTCAGGAGCCCTGATATACACGGCTGACCTTACTCAGGAGCCCTGATCTACACGGCTGACCGTACTCAGGAGCCCTGATCTACAATGCTGACCGTTCTCAGGAGCCCTGATCTACACGGCTGACTGTACTCAGGAGCCCTGATCTACACGGCTGACCATACTCAGGAGCCCTGATCTACACGGCTGACCGTACTCAGGAGCCCTGATCTACACGGCTGCCCGTACTCAGGAGCCCTGATCTACACGTCTGACCGTACTCAGGAGCCCTGATCTACACGGCTGACCGTACTCAGGAGCCCTGATCTACACGGCTCACCGTACCCAGGAGCCCTGATCTACACTGCTGACTGTACTCAAGAGCCCTGATCTACACAGCTCACCGTACTCAGGAGCACTGATCTACACGGCTGACTGTACTCAAGAGCCCTGATCTACACAGCTCACCGTACTCAGGAGCACTGATCTACACGGCTGACTGTGATCTACAGGACCGCACTGATCTACAATGCTGACCGTACCCTGATCTATGACCGCCCTGATCTACACGGCTGACTGTACTCAAGAGCCCTGATCTACACAGCTCACCGTACTCAGGAGCACTGATCTACACGGCTGACCGTACTCAGGAGCCCTGATCTACAATGCTGACCGCACTCAGGAGCCCTGATCTACACGGCTGACCATACTCAGGAGCCCGCATCTACATGGCTGACCGATCTACTCAGGAGCCCTGATCTACACAGCTCACCGTACTCAGGAGCCCTGATCTACACGGCGTGACTGTACTCAGGAGCCCTGATCTACATGGCTGACTGTATTCAGGAGCCCTGATCTACACACCGTACTCACCCTGATCTACACGGCTGACCGTAGGAGCCCTGATCTACACGGCTGACCGTACTCAGGAGCCCTGATCTACACGGCTGACCGGAGCCCTGATCTACACGGCTGACCGTACTCAGGAGCCCTGATCTACCCTGATCTACACGGAGCCCTGATCTACACGGCTGACTGTACCGGGGCTGACCGTACTCTACACGGCTGACTGCCAGGAGCCCTGATCTACACGGCTGACCGTACTCAGGAGCCCTGATCTACACGGCAAACTGTACTCAGGAGCCCTGATCTACACGGCTGACCGTACTCAGGAGCCCTGATCTACACGGCTGACCGTACTCAGGAGCCCTGATCTACAATGCTGACCGTACTCAGGAGCCCTGATCTACAATGCTGACCGTACTCAAGAGCCCTGACCATGGCTGACTGTACTCAGGAGCCCTGATCTACACGGCTGACCGTACTCAGGAGCCCTGATCTACAATGCTGACCGTACTCAGGAGCCCTGATCTACAATGCTGACCGTAGGAGCCCTGATCACAATGAGCCCTGATCTACACGGCTGACCGTACTCAGGAGCCCTGATCTACACGGCTGACTGTACTCAGGAGCCCTGATCTACAATGCTGACCGTACTCAGGCCCTGATCTACACGGCTGACTGTACTCAGGAGCCCTGATCTACACGGCTGACCGTACTCAGGAGCCCTGATCTACACGGCTGACCGTACCAGGAGCCCTGATCTACAGGCTGACCGTACTCAGGAGCCCTGATCTACACGGCTGACCGTACTCAGGAGCCCTGATCTACAATGCTACACGGCTGACCGTAGGAGCCCTGATCTACAATGCTGACCGTACAGGAGCCCTGATCTACACGGCTGACCGTACTCAGGAGCCCTGATCTACACGGCTGACCGTACTCAGGAGCCCTGATCTACAATGCTGACCGTACTCAGGAGCCCTGATCTACACGGCTGACCGTACTCAGGACCCTGATCTACACGGCTGACTGTAGGAGCCCTGATCTACACGGCTGACCGTACTCAGGAGCCCTGATCTACACGGCAGGAGCCCTGATCTACACGGCTGCACGGGAGCTGATCTACACGGCTGACCGTACTCAGGAGCCCTGATCTACACGGCTGACCGTACTCAGGAGCCCTGATCTACACGGCTGACCGTACTCAGGAGCCCTGATCTACACGGCTGACCGTACGGAGCCCTGATCTACACGTGACCGTACTCAGGAGCACTGATCTACACGGCTGACCGTACTGGAGCCCTGATCTACACGGCTGACCGTACTCAGGAGCCCTGATCTACACGGCTGACCGTACTCAGGAGCCCTGATCTACACGGCTGACCGTACTCAGGAGCCCTGATCTACACGGCTGACCATACTCAGGAGCCCTGATCTACACGGCTGACCGTACTCAGGAGCCCTGATCTACCGTACTCAGGAGCCCTGATCCTGACCGTACTCAGGAGCCCTGATCTACACGGCTGACCGTACTCAGGAGCCCTGATCTACACGGCTGACCGTACTCAGGAGCCCTGATCTACACGGCTGACCGCTCAGAGCCCTGATCTACACGGCTGACCGTAGGAGCCCTGATCTACACGGCTGACCGTACTCAGGAGCCCTGATATACACGGCTGACCGTACTCAGGAGCCCTGATCTACACGGCTGACCCATACTCAGGAGCCCTGATCTACACGGCTGACCATCTACTCAGGGAGCCCTGATATACACGGCTGACCGTTCTCAGGAGCCCTGATCTACACGGCTGACTGTACTCAGGAGCCCTGATCTACACGGCTGACCATACTCAGGAGCCCTGATCTACACGGCTGACCGTACTCAGGAGCCCTGATCTACACGGCTGCCCGTACTCAGGAGCCCTGATCTACACGGCTGACCGTACTCAGGAGCCCTGATCTACACGGCTGACCGTACTCAGGAGCCCTGATCTACACGGCTCACCGTACCCAGGAGCCCTGATCTACACTGCTGACTGTACTCAAGAGCCCTGATCTACACAGCTCACCGTACTCAGGAGCACTGATCTACACGGCTGACTGTACTCAAGAGCCCTGATCTACACAGCTCACCGTACTCAGGAGCACTGATCTACACGGCTGACTGTACTCAGGAGCACTGATCTACAATGCTGACCGTACACATGAGCCCTGATCTACACGGCTGACTGTACTCAAGAGCCCTGATCTACACAGCTCACCATACTCAGGAGCACTGATCTACACGGCTGACCGTACACATGAGCCCTGATCTACACGGCTGACTGTACTCAAGAGCCCTGATCTACACAGCTCACCGTACTCAGGAGCACTGATCTACACGGCTGACCGTACTCAGGAGCCCTGATCTACAATGCTGACCGCACTCAGGAGCCCTGATCTACACGGCTGACCATACTCAGGAGCCCGCATCTACATGGCTGACCGTACTCAGGAGCCCTGATCTACACAGCTCACCGTACTCAGGAGCCCTGATCTACACGGCTGACTGTACTCAGGAGCCCTGATCTACATGGCTGACTGTATTCAGGAGCCCTGATCTACACAGCTCACCGTACTCAGGAGCCCTGATCTACACGGCTGACCGTTCTCAGGAGCCCTGATCTACACGGCTGACTGTACTCAGGAGCCCTGATCTACATGGCTGACTGTACTCAGGAGCCCTGATCTACATGGCTGCCCGTACTCAGGAGCCCTGATCTACATGGCTGCCCGTACTCAAGAGCCCTGATCTACAAGGCTGACTGTACTCAGGAACCCTGATCTACATGGCTGACTGTATTCAGGAGCCCTGATCTACACAGCTCACCGTACTCAGGAGCCCTGATCTACACGGCTGACTGTACTCAGGAGCCCTGATCTACACGGCTGACCGTACTCAGGAGCCCTGATCTACACGGCTGACTGTACTCAGAAGACCGCCTTTTCAGAACAAAGGAGAGGTAACAGACCGCTAAGAGGAAGGACACTGACATCTTGTGGACAATCAGAGACTTCCACCTGGTAACCAAAGAGGTGCTGACATCAGAGTAGAAGGTGAACTCAGTCCACAAAGAGACACCCCATCAGAGACCTTCCACCAGTAATTACATCATTATACACTGACCCATAAGAGCGGCAGTTTGGGACAAGGTGTTAGGGTTAAACTAGGCATGGTTTACAAATGTATCCAAGTCTGCTTTACTCTTGTGCACCCACTTTCGTGGGATTCGGGTTTGTGCAGATTCCCGGATTATGCGATGAGACTAACTCTAACCCTAACTCTAACCCTAACTCTAACCCTAACTCTAACCCTAACCATAACCATAACCCTAACCCTAACTCTAACCCTAACCCTAACTCTAACCCTAACCCTAACTCTAACCATAACTCTAACCCTAACCCTAACCCTAACCCTAACCCTAACCTAACAGGTTCCATTGAGATCGACCTGGCCTCTACGTCTCTGCACCTAACCCTCACAAAGTGTCAGGACACAAGGGTAACAAGCCTAACAAGGGCAATAAAGTGTTCAACAAGATCTAAACGTTAACCCAAAACAATATTGAAGCTCAGATAAGAGATGCAGTGGAAGAAATTTGAGAAAGAGGATAAGGATAAGTCATCATGACTAGGCGTAAAATTGTTGGAGACCGAGTCCGCCGAAATTCACACCATTCGCTGTCAACATTTCCATTACCCCCGCCCACACTCAAATCCCTGTCCAGGGTCCGCTCGTTCTAGACACAAGCCTACAGGTTTTGTCAAGAAGCCCTCCATTCCTCCAACCCACTCCACTTTGTTGGGGATATGACGAGAAAAAACAACTCGAACAGGTCATACCTTAAAGCAGTCTTAGAGGACTGTTTGACCTGTGATGCTCTGATAGATTTGGGTTCGACTATTTCCCTCATATCTCAAACTGTGCTGGATGAACTCAAAGGGGCAGAAAAAAACGTTGGTTTAAACGGAACGTTGCGACACTTATCTTCGAGCTTTCACTCAAGCTACCTCGCCCCTAACCTAGCATCTCCTACTTAAACGCAACTTCGAAAGCATGTCACTGATCCACCTTGTGTACGTGACTAGCATTGACACTGAACGAATGATGATTGGGATAGATTTAATTGACCATTTGGTACCACTAATTGATTGGAAAACCAGTCAAGTCTGGTCACAAATAACTATGCCAACTCCGTAGACCTCACCGCATTCTTCCAAGGCTACCTGCCATACATTGTGCAACGGCGTGGGTTCGACGTCAGCATCTGACGCCGGTGAACTTGGGCATGAGTCCACCATCGGTGTCAAATGACAAGGTGAGTTCAACTCGGAACTTAACCGAACATGAGGTTTTCCTATGTGGCTTGGGTGGTTCACCAGCCGACACTTATCGACCTCCTCCTTTGGCGTGTGCCAAAACAGCACTATGGTTGAGGATGCCATTTTGGCAAGCTGGTCGGAAAAATCCGTAATCAGTTTGGAAATGTTCAACACAATTTAGAAAACGGCTAACTGCCATTCCCTTGTTCCGAAAAAGTTCTCTGACTTGCACTGGGAATGACTCCCCAGACGACACTCACCACTATAGAGGTATGTGCGCTATCAATCCGCATTGGAGCCAAGGAAGTATCTCACTACCTACTGGTTGTCACAGACCTCCCACATACAGTCTATGTATGCAGACATTTTGGTAAGATTGGGTGTTAAACTCGATACCATACACCAAGTTCTTTGGTCTTTGGCGCAGAGAGACCAACAACGCCTTGTCTTTCGGCACAGTGCAAATGGCATCCGGGCAGACTATTCCTGAAGCTTGCAAGGTGAGAACTGAGTCCGCCATGGTGATTCTGGCAAGAACCACAAAGGTTTCTGTAAGACTGAACCTTGCTACTGGCTATCGGGTGGAAGACACCCCTGCGTTCTACCAACCCTATTCAACTATCTAACTATCAATGGTAACCTGTTGTTGGAACTAAACGCTCCACTTACCTCCATGTACAGAATCTGACTCAAGCGGATATTTACCTCGGCACACTCAGCTAGGAACATTGACTGATTATCCATTCCATGATTGTGAACTTGACTTTCACAGAAACCCTAATAATAAAACAGGATCTGAAGATGTTGACACAGAAAGTGTGTGCCAATGAATCTGAAGATGGAAAATAGATCTGCGTTACAATTGATGAGTCTGTGGTCTCAAAAGGGCTCTCTGACATCAGTGCCAAAATTTGACCACAAAGAAGGCAGACAGTAATATGCTTTTGTCTTAAGGATACACTTTTCAAAAAGGTACACAGACCATTATAATTGCAACACAGTGGATACAGATATCTCCTCCTTACTGGGCTGTTCATCCATCTTAACAAAGATTATCCAACCATAAAGCTGTGGGTTGTTTTTTGGTATCGACAGGTTGTGACCTGGGCAAAAAGACAGCGTAGAAGTCATTTCCAGAGGTCACCGATGCCTTCGTTTCTATGGCACCTGAATCATTTTGACACCTCGATCTGAATTTGTCAATTTTTCACATTGCTTTGAGAGACACCTGTGCTCTCTTTAACAAGACAACCAACCTAGATGATCTCAATGATCTGAGGAAGGATCTCTTCTCCAAGAGGTCATTGTCGGGGAGGACCTCCCCACCCCAACATAAGCTGCACTGCTGCAACATTCATACCCGAGCATGTCAACCAAACAAGCATTTGTTCAACAAGTCTAAAACCATCCAATCGGTACCTTCACCAGCGATTTTGGATGTTGCATGTTGTGTTTTATATTTATGTTTTCAATAAATTTATTAAAATACTACAAACAATAAAGCTACATGTGATCAAGTTACCAAAAACAACCTCTCTGGCACTTGTGTTAAGATGTCAGATATTCATTGAATGACACCTTTGTGTGCACTATGCAGATGGAGACTGTCAGGTCTGCATGTGAGTCGAGCTCTGTTTACCAAGGAGGTGTGTTCACTGCCAGTTTCTGGATCCTGTTCCCCACATTGTGTAAACATCTTCAGGTGGAATGCTGCCAATTGACATTCTATTGATATGTAGAACACATACTGTAAGGCTGGTGATAGTTTGACAATGTCTTCTTGTAAACAATCAAGTAGGAATACATTTACTGTAAATGCAAATTACACATGGTGGGGGGTTGTTTTAAACAATTGGGAGTTTGAAAGTAAAGCTGTTCCCAGTGATGAAACCAGATCAGATTATGAAATGATTCATGAGCAAATAATCATAAAGTCTGGGTCACCTCAAGCTACATTCTGTCTGTTTTCTGTTCTCAGGAAAGAGCATGGCCCCAGCCAATAAAACTCTAGCTACGAGTCGGTCTAGACGCTGTTCTTCTAGCTCATATCGCCTCGTCTAACGACGATGTCCGTGTGCTTGAACGGTCCAATTTCCGACTGAGAGAGAAACTGCAACCTTTTCCTAAAACAATCCAATGGAGGCCAAACCCAAGTAAGTTGTTTGTTTCACCTTCTTCCAACAAACGTACATCGTACAGTACATGTGGCAGTATGTGTCAATATGAGGCATATTTGTACAAGTGTTTGTGGCTTCCCAGACACAGATGACATGCTTAGACTTGACCTGGACAAAAGGAGGGAATGCTCAATGGAGAATCACTATTTAAATGTTCTTTCTTTTTTTAGCGCAGGCTTAATCTGGACGCGGAAAACCGGCCCTCTATAGACAATCCTATGTACATTTTGAAAATATTTACTGAATCTGATTATTTTGTCTACGTGTCAAGATCATTGTTTGACTTTCCAAAAAAGAAACTCAATAGAGAGACTCAACAGAGATACTCAATAGAGAAACACAACTGAGAAACTCAATAGAGAGACTCAATAGAGAAACTCAATAGAGAAACTCAACAGATAAACTCAATAGAGAGACTCAATAGAGAAACTCAACAGAGAAACTCAATAGAGAAACTCAACTGAGAAACTCAATAGAGAGACTCAATAGAGAAACTCAATAGAGAAACTCAACAGAGAGACTCAACAGAGAGACTCAATATAGAAACTCAATAGAGAGACTCAATATAGAAACTCAACAGAGAAACTCAATAGAGAGACTCAATATAGAAACTCAACAGAGAAACTCAATAGAGAGACTCAATAGAGAAACTTAACAGAGAAACTCAATAGAGAGACTCAATAGAGAAACTCAATAGAGAAACTCAATAGAGAGACTCAATATAGAAACTCAATAGGGAAACTCAACAGAGAAACTCAACAGAGAAACTCAACAGAGAAACTCAATAGAGAAACTCAATAGAGAAACTCAATAGAGAGACTCAATATAGAAACTCAACAGAGAAACTCAATAGAGAAACTCAACAGAGAAACTCAACAGAGAAACTCAATAGAGAAACTCAATATAGAAACTCAACAGAGAAACTCAATAGAGAGACTCAATTGAGAAACTCAATAGAGAAACTCAATAGAGAAACTCAATAGAGAGACTCAATATAGAAACTCAATAGGAAACTCAACAGAGAAACTCAACAGAGAAACTCAACAGAGAAACTCAATAGAGAAACTCAACAGAGAAACTCAATAGAGAGACTCAATAGAGAGACTCAATATAGAAACTCAATATAGAAACTCAATAGGGAAACTCAACAGAGAAACTCAACAGAGAAACTCAACAGAGAAACTCAATAGAGAAACTCAACAGAGAAACTCAATAGAGAGACTCAATATAGAAACTCAACAGAGAAACTCAATAGAGAAACTCAACAGAAAAACTCAACAGAGAAACTCAATAGAGAAACTCAATATAGAAACTCAACAGAGAAACTCAATAGAGAAACTCAATAGAGAAACTCAACAGAGAAACTCAACAGAGAAACTCAATAGAGAGACTCAACAGAGAAACTCAACAGAGAAACTCAATAGAGAAACTCAATTGAGAAACTCAATAGAGAAACTCAAGAGAGACTCAACAGAGAAACTCAACAGAGAAACTCAATAGAGAAACTCAATAGAGAAACTCAATAGAGAAACTCAACAGAGAAATTCAATAGAGAAACTCAATAGAGAAACTCAACAGAGAAACTCAACAGAGAAACTCAACAGAAAGACTAAATAGAGAAACTCAACAGAGAAACTCAACAGAGAAACTCAATAGAGAAACTCAATAGAGAAACTCAATAGAGAAACTCAACAGAGAAACTCAACAGAGACTCAACAGAGACTCAACAGAGAAACTCAACAGAGAAACTCAATAGAGAAACTCAACATAGAAACTCAATAGAGAAACTCAACAGAGAAACTCAAAAGAGAAACTCAACAGAGAAATTCAATAGAGAAACTCAATAGAGAAACTCAATAGAGAAACTCAATAGAGAAACTCAGTAGAGAAACTCAATAGAGAAACTCAACAGATAAACTCAACAGATAAACTCAATAGAGAAACTCAACAGATAAACTCAATAGAGAAACTCAATAGAGAGACTCAATAGAGAAACTTAACAGAGAAACTCAATAGAGAAACTCAATAGAGAGACTCAATAGAGAAACCCAATAGAGAGACTCAATATAGAAGCTCAACAGAGAAACTCAACAGAGAAACTCAACAGAGAAACTCAACAGAGAAACTCAACAGAGAAACTCAATATAGAAACTCAACAGAGAAACTCAATAGAGAGACTCAATATAGAAACTCAACAGAGAAACTCAATAGAGAAACTCAACAGAGAAACTCAACAGAGAAACTCAATAGAGAGACTCAACAGAGAAACTCAACAGAGAAACTCAATAGAGAAACTCAATTGAGAAACTCAATAGAGAAACTCAATAGAGAAACTCAATAGAGAAACTCAATAGAGAAACTCAACAGGGAAACTCAACAGGGAAACTCAACAGAGAGACTCAACAGAGAAACTCAATAGAGAAACTCAACAGAGAAACTCAATCGAGAAACTCAATAGAGAAACTCAATAGAGAAACTCAACAGAGAAACTCAATAGAGAAACTCAACAGAGAAACTCAATAGAGAAACTCAACAGAGAAACTCAACAGAAAGACTAAATAGAGAAACTCAACAGAGAGACTCAAAAGAGAGACTCAATAGAGAAACTCAATAGAGAAACTCAACAGAGAAACTCAACAGAGAAACTCAACAGAGAAACTCAATAGAGAAACTCAACATAGAAACTCAATAGAGAAACTCAACAGAGAAACTCAAAAGAGAAACTCAACAGAGAAATTCAATAGAGAAACTCAATAGAGAAACTCAATAGAGAAACTCAATAGAGAAACTCAGTAGAGAAACTCAATAGAGAAACTCAACAGATAAACTCAACAGATAAACTCAATAGAGAAACTCAACAGATAAACTCAATAGAGAAACTCAATAGAGAGACTCAATAGAGAAACTTAACAGAGAAACTCAATAGAGAAACTCAATAGAGAGACTCAATAGAGAAACTCAATAGAGAGACTCAATATAGAAGCTCAACAGAGAAACTCAACAGAGAAACTCAACAGAGAAACTCAACAGAGAAACTCAATATAGAAACTCAACAGAGAAACTCAATAGAGAGACTCAATATAGAAACTCAACAGAGAAACTCAATAGAGAAACTCAATAGAGAAACTCAACAGAGAAACTCAATAGAGAGACTCAACAGAGAAACTCAACAGAGAAACTCAATAGAGAAACTCAATTGAGAAACTCAATAGAGAAACTCAATAGAGAGACTCAATAGAGAAACTCAATAGAGAGACTCAATATAGAAGCTCAACAGAGAAACTCAACAGAGAAACTCAACAGAGAAACTCAACAGAGAAACTCAATATAGAAACTCAACAGAGAAACTCAATAGAGAGACTCAATATAGAAACTCAACAGAGAAACTCAATAGAGAAACTCAATAGAGAAACTCAACAGAGAAACTCAATAGAGAGACTCAACAGAGAAACTCAACAGAGAAACTCAATAGAGAAACTCAATTGAGAAACTCAATAGAGAAACTCAATAGAGAAACTCAATAGAGAAACTCAATAGAGAAACTCAACAGGGAAACTCAACAGGAAACTCAACAGAGAGACTCAACAGAGAAACTCAATAGAGAAACTCAACAGAGAAACTCAATCGAGAAACTCAATAGAGAAACTCAATAGAGAAACTCAACAGAGAAACTCAATAGAGAAACTCAACAGAGAAACTCAATAGAGAAACTCAACAGAGAAACTCAACAGAAAGACTAAATAGAGAAACTCAACAGAGAGACTCAAAGAGAGACTCAATAGAGAAACTCAATAGAGAAACTCAACAGAGAAACTCAACAGAGAAACTCAACAGAGAAACTCAATAGAGAAACTCAATAGAGAAACTCAACAGAGAAACTCAACAGAGAAACTCAACAGAGAAACTCAACATAGAAACTCAACAGAGAAACTCAACAGAGAATCTCAATAGAGAAACTCAATAGAGAAACTCAATAGAGAAACTCAGTAGAGAAACTCAACAGAGAGACTCAACAGAGAGACTCAACTGAGAGACTATAAAAGCTATAGGATTCAACACTGTCCCATTGGTTCAGTCATTTACTCTATGTGAACTGGGGAGAGAGGGGCTCAAGTAGGAAAATATCACTATGCAGGGTAATATCAATAAGCAGGATAATTATGCAGGAAGGAAATTCAAACCACTGAAAGTCAAACAAGGGAGGATACAAGAGTGACTGATTGGCTGAGTGGACAGGAGGAACTGGAAGGTGTATTGTGAGACAGAGAGCAGTCAAACACTTTTGTTCAGACAGTGTATCAGAGAGTACTATTTTAATAAAACGTAGTGTTATTGGAAGCATTAGGATAGGAATCTGGATAGTGTGTTAATATCTCAGTTATCAGCTGTCGGGGAGTGTGTCAGGGACTCCTGGGCATATTGTCCTGTCAAAATGGATAAGGATCCATCAGGTCACAGTGGCAGTCCAGCCACACACAGGTAAGATCTTAAAAACAACAACTTTCAACCTCTGCAAATTGCTATGTTAGTTCGAACAGTGTTTCTCAAATCCCGTCATGGTGTACCCCCAGGGATGTACAGGTTTATTCCAGCCCAGTATGGGGTACCCCCAGGGATGTAAAGATTTATTCCAGCCCAGTATGGGGTACCCCCAGGGATGTACAGATTTATTCCAGCCCAGTATGGGGTACCCCCAGGATGTACAGATTTATTCCAGCCCAGCATGGTGTACCCCCAGGATGTAAAGATTTATTCCAGCCCAGTATGGTGTACCCCCAGGGATGTAAAGATTTATTCCAGCCCAGTATGGTGTACCCCCAGGGATGTAAAGATTTATTCCAGCCCAGTATGGGGTACCCCCAGGGATGTACAGATTTATTCCAGCCCAGTATGGGGTACCCCCAGGGATGTACAGGTTTATTCCATCCCAGTATTGGGTACCCCCAGGGATGTACAGATTTATTCCAGCCCAGTATGGGGTACCCCAGGGATGTACAGGTTTATTCCAGCCCAGTATGGGGTACCCCCAGGGATGTACAGGTTTATTCCAGCCCAGTATGGGGTACCCCCAGGGATGTACAGGTTTATTCCAGCCCAGTATGGGGTACCCCCAGGGATGTACAGGTTTATTCCAGCCCAGTATGGGGTACCCCCAGGGATGTACAGGTTTATTCCAGCCCAGTATGGGGTACCCCCAGGGATGTACAGGTTTATTCCAGCCCAGTATGGGGTACCCCAGGGATGTACAGGTTTATTCCAGCCCAGTATGGGGTACCCCAGGGATGTACAGGTTTATTCCAGCCCAGTATGGGGTACCCCCAGGGATGTACAGGTTTATTCCAGCCCAGTATGGGGTACCCCCAGGGATGTACAGGTTTATTCCAGCCCAGTATGATGTAACCCAGGGATGTACAGGTTTAT
Source organism: Oncorhynchus masou masou (assembly GCF_036934945.1). NCBI lineage: Eukaryota > Metazoa > Chordata > Actinopteri > Salmoniformes > Salmonidae > Oncorhynchus > Oncorhynchus masou. The sequence continues at coordinate 11,224 of NW_027009539.1, read as the reverse complement.
TCCAGCCCAGTATGGGGTACCCCCAGGGATGTACATGTTTATTCCAGCCCAGTATGGGGTACCCCCAGGGATGTACAGGTTTATTCCAGCCCAGCACTAGCACTTTTGATTTGACTACTCAAATCATCATCAAGCCCTTGATTAGTTGAACCAGGTGCACTATTTAAAAGATCAGGTCCTGATCTTTTGGATCCCTGCTTTTAAATCTGGCAGCTGATTTCATAGCTGAATGTAACGACTGTTGGTGGAAGAAGGTGAGGACCAAGGTGCAGCGTGCTACGTGTTCATCATTTATTAAATATAACTGAACACTAAATACAAAGTAACAAAAGAACAACTGAAACAACTCCACTAGGTGCAAAACACACTAAACAGAAAATAACTACCCACAAACACAGGTGGGAACAGGCTACCTAAGTGTGGTTCTCAATTAGAGACAACGATAGACAGCTGCCTCTGATTGGGAACCATACCAGGCCAAACACATAGAAATAGAAAACATAGAATGCCCACCCAACTCACACCCTGACCAAACCAAAATAGAGACATAAAAAAGGAACTAAGGTCAGGACTTGACACTGAACCACTTACATCTCTGTTCAATCTAACCCTGGAATGTAATGAAATTCCAAAGATCTGGAAATCAGCATTTGTCCTACCACTTTTAAAAGGGGAGATCCAACTCTTTTAAATAATTATAGGCCAATCTCAAAGCTGTCACCCCTGGTGAAAATACTTGAAACCCTTGTAAGTGAACAGCTAAAGTTATTTACTAACTATTTGATCAATGTACCAATCAGGCTTCAGGAAGAAGCAAATATACCAATCAGAAGAAGCATAGCACAATTACCACAGCCATTAAGGTTTTAAACGATATCACTGAAGCCATTGACAAAAAACAGCATTGTCTCTATTTCTCTTGATCTCTCTCTAAGGCTTTTGATACAGTTGATCATGCTATACTAAGGCAGGGATTGTCGAGTGTAGGTCTTTCGGAGCATGAAGTTGCATGGTTTGCTAACTATCTGATAGAAGTCAGTGCACTCAATTTGATGGGCTTATGTCTGTTAAATTGTCTGTCCTGAATGGTGTGCCCCAAGGCGCTGTACTTGGTCCTCTCTGATTTAGACAAAAATGTCCAAAATGCACAACTTAATTTTTATGCTGATGATACTGTTATTTACTGTTGTGCCTCATCTTTTACAAAAGCTTTCCAGAACTTGCAAACTGCTTTTTATACTGTTCAACGTACCTTGTGTCAATTGAAGCTTATCCTCAATACTGACAAAACTAAACTAATGGTGTTTTCTAATGCAAGAAATAGACCTCTGAACCTTTCGCCTATTACTACCTGTCAGGGCAAGGAGATTGAGGTTGTAACCTCATATAAATATCTTGGAATTTTAATTGATAACAGCCTCTCTTTTAAATTGCATATTCAACAACTTACAAAATAATTTAAGCTGAAATTGGGATTTTATTTTAGGAATAAGGCCTGTTTTTCTTTTGAAACCAGAAGGAGGCTCGTATCAGCTACATTTATGCCTTTATTAGACTATGGGGATATTTTATATATGAATGCTTCCGCTCAGTGTTTGAGATCAATTGACATCCTTTACCAAGGCACTTTGAGATTTATTTTAACCTGCAAAACCCTTACGCACCACTGCACTTTGTATACCAGGGTTGGCTGTCCTTCTCTAGTCACTCCTAGGCTCAGTCACTGGTATACTTTTATTTACAAGCCATTTGGGGTTTACTACCTTTTTATTTGTGCATTTTCATTCTTCAGAAATGTGGTGGGTCGTCTCTTCGTTCGCTGGACTTTATCCTGCTAACTGTTCCAAAGGTCCGAACGGAATTTGGTAAAAGGGCTTTTATGTACTCTGCGCCATCGTCTTGGAACACCTTATAAAATACTTTTAAACTGGAAGAACTTGTCCTGATTGGTGTTTTTAAATCACTGATGAATGATCTTGAGGCTGATTCCCTGACCTGTCAATGTTTTTAATTTGCTGTTTTATACTCTTGTGAATTCAATGGTTTTTACTAGATTACTTGTAATTTTTCATGTTGTCTGTCTGTAATCTTTTTGTAATGACTTGATGCTGCCTATCTTGGCCAGGGCGCTCTTGAAAAAGACATTTTAATCTCAATGAGCCCTTCTTGGTTAAATAAAGGTTAAATAAATTAAATTAATCAAATTTAGCTGAGTAAAAAAGTTCAGAATCACAGGATTTACAAACATATCAGGTCTTCCTGCTGCCTTCCATCCTGTGAATTAGCCTTGTCTTCATGTATTCAGGTAACATCCTCTGTGTATGTGTGTTAGTATGTATTATGTGTGATTAAGGTGTACTGCTGTTCATGAGTGAGAGTGGGAAGGGTTCTCAGGCCTAATGTTGTCTACAGGAAGGGGAAGGGTTCTCAGGTCTAATGTTCTTTACAGGAAGGGGAAGGGTTCTCAGGTCTAATGTGGTCTACAGGAAGGGGAAGGGTTCTAATGTCTAATGTTGTCTACAGGAAGGGGAAGGGTTCTCAGGTCTAATGTGGTCTACAGGAAGGGAAGGGTTCTCAGGTCTAATGTGGTCTACAGGAAGGGGAAGGGTTCTAATGTCTAATGTTGTCTACAGGAAGGGGAAGGGTTCTCAGGTCTAATGTGGTCTACAGGACGGGGAAGGGTTCTCAGGTCTAATGTTGTCTACAGGAAGTGGAAGGGTTCTCAGGTCTAATGTTCTTTACAGGAAGGGGAAGGGTTCTCAGGTCTAATGTGGTCTACAGGAAGGGGAAGGGTTCTCAGGTCTAATGTGGTCTACAGGAAGGGGAAGGGTTCTCAGTTCTAATGTGGTCTACAGGAAGGGGAAGGGTTCTCAGGTCTAATGTGGTCTACAGGAAGGGGAAGGGTTCTCAGGTCTAATGTTCTTTACAGGAAGGGGAAGGGTTCTCAGGTCTAATGTTGTCTACAGGAAGGGGAAGGGGTCTCAGGTCTAATGTTCTTTACAGGAAGGGGAAGGGTTCTCAGGTCTAATGTGGTCTACAGGAAGGGGAAGGGTTCTAATGTCTAATGTTGTCTACAGGAAGGGAAGGGTTCTCAGGTCTAATGTGGTCTACAGGAAGGGGAAGGGTTCTCAGGTCTAATGTGGTCTACAGGAAGGGGAAGGGTTCTAATGTCTAATGTTGTCTACAGGAAGGGGAAGGGTTCTCAGGTCTAATGTGGTCTACAGGACGGGGAAGGGTTCTCAGGTCTAATGTTGTGTACAGGAAGTGGAAGGGTTCTCAGGTCTAATGTTCTTTACAGGAAGGGGAAGGGTTCTCAGGTCTAATGTGGTCTACAGGAAGGGGAAGGGTTCTCAGGTCTAATGTGGTCTACAGGAAGGGGAAGGGTTCTCAGTTCTAATGTGGTCTACAGGAAGGGGAAGGGTTCTCAGGTCTAATGTGGTCTACAGGAAGGGGAAGGGTTCTCAGGTCTAATGTTCTTTACAGGAAGGGGAAGGGTTCTCAGGTCTAATGTTGTCTACAGGAAGGGGAAGGGGTCTCAGGTCTAATGTTCTTTACGGGAAGGGGAAGGGTTCTAATGTCTAATGTGGTCTACAGGAAGGGGAAGGGTTCTCAGGTCTAATGTGGTCTACAGGAAGGGGAAGGGTTCTAATGTCTAATGTTGTCTACAGGAAGGGGAAGGGTTCTAATGTCTAATGTTCTTTACAGGAAGGGGAAGGGTTCTCAGGTCTAATGTGGTCTACAGGAAGGGGAAGTGTTCTCAGGTCTAATGTGGTCTACAGGAAGGGGAAGGGTTCTCAGGTCTAATGTGGTCTACAGGAAGTGGAAGGGTTCTCAGGTCTAATGTGGTCTACAGGAAGGGGAAGGGTTCTAATGTCTAATGTTGTCTACAGGAAGGGGAAGGGGTCTCATGTCTAATGTTGTCTACAGGAAGTGGAAGGGGTCTCATGTCTAATGTTGTCTACAGGAAGGGGAAGGGGATGTTCGGGCTGAAAGTGAAGAAGAGGAAGAAGACAGTCACCACGTCTGATCTCGTCTTGGCCAATAAAGCAGCTCTAGGTACGGCCTTGAAAACAAACACTCGGTTGTAAACAGTAAGAGCAGATTGTGATTGGAGATGTCTGCGTACCAAATGGCTCACTATTCCCTATGTAGTGCACGAGTTTCGACCAGGGCCCATAGGGTAGTGAACTAGTTTCGACCAGGGCCCATAGGGTAGTGCACAAGTTTTAACCAGGGCCCATTGGGGTAGTGCACTAGTTTTGACCAGTGCCCATAGGGTAGTGCACTAGTTTTGACCAGTGCCCATAGGGTAGTGCACTAGCTATGACCAGTGCCCATAGGGTAGTGCACTAGTCTTGACCAGGGCCCATTAGGGTAGTGCACTAGTTTCGACCAGGGCCCATTGGGGTAGTGCACTAGTTTCGACCAGGGCCCATAGGGGTAGTGCACAAGTTTAGACACCAGGGCCCATAGGGCAGTCCACTAGTTTCGACCGGGGCCCTTTGGGGTAGTGCACTTGTTTCGACCGGATAGGGTTGTCCACTAGTTTCGACTGGGGCCCATTGGGGTAGTGCACTAGTTTCGACCAGGGCCCATAGGGTAGTGCACTAGTTTCGACCAGGGCCCATTGGGGATGTACACTAGTTTCGACCGGGGCCCATAGGATAGTGCACTAGTTCCGACCGGGGCCCATAGGGGTAGTGCACTAGTTTCGACACCAGGGCCCATAGAGTAGTGCACTAGTTTCGACCGGGAAACATAGGATAGTGCACTAGTTTCGACCGGGGCCCATAGGGGTAGTGCCCTAGTTTCGACCGGGGCCCATTGGGGTAGTGCACTAGTTTTGACCCGGGGCCCATTGGGGTAGTGCACTAGTTTCGACCGGGGCCCATTGGGGTAGTGCACTAGTTTCGACCGGGGCCCATTGGGGTAGTGCACTAGTTTCGACCGGGGCCCATTGGGGTAGTGCACTAGTTTCGACCGGGGCCCATTGGGGTAGTGCACTAGTTTCGACCGGGGCCCATTGGGGTAGTGCACTAGTTTCGACCGGGGCCCATTGGGGTAGTGCACTAGTTTCGACCGGGGCCCATAGGGAAGTGCACTAGTTTCGACCGGGGCCCATTGGGGTAGTGCACTAGTTTTGACCGGGGCCCATAGGGGTAGTGCCCTAGTTTCGACCGGGGCCCATTGGGGTAGTGCACTAGTTTTGACCGGGGCCCATAGGGGTAGTGCACTAGTTTCGACACCAGGGCCCATAGAGTAGTGCACTAGTTTCGACCGGGAAACATAGGATAGTGCACTAGTTTCGACCGGGGCCCATAGGGGTAGTGCCCTAGTTTCGACCGGGGCCCATTGGGGTAGTGCACTAGTTTTGACCCGGGGCCCATTGGGGTAGTGCACTAGTTTCGACCGGGGCCCATTGGGGTAGTGCACTAGTTTCGACCGGGGCCCATTGGGGTAGTGCACTAGTTTCGACCGGGGCCCATTGGGGTAGTGCACTAGTTTCGACCGGGGCCCATTGGGGTAGTGCACTAGTTTCGACCGGGGCCCATTGGGGTAGTGCACTAGTTTCGACCGGGGCCCATTGGGGTAGTGCACTAGTTTCGACCGGGGCCCATAGGGTAGTGCACTAGTTTTGACCAGTGCCCATAGGGTAGTGCACTAGTTTTGACCAGTGCCCATAGGGTAGTGCACTAGCTATGACCAGTGCCCATAGGGTAGTGCACTAGTCTTGACCAGGGCCCATTAGGGTAGTGCACTAGTTTCGACCAGGGCCCATTGGGGTAGTGCACTAGTTTCGACCAGGGCCCATAGGGGTAGTGCACAAGTTTAGACACCAGGGCCCATAGGGTAGTGCACTAGTTTCGACCGGGGCCCATTGGGGTAGTGCACTAGTTTAGACCGGATAGGGTAGTCCACTAGTTTCGACTGGGGCCCATTGGGGTAGTGCACTAGTTTCGACCAGGGCCCATAGGGTAGTGCACTAGTTTCGACCAGGGCCCATTGGGGATGTACACTAGTTTCGACCGGGGCCCATAGGATAGTGCACTAGTTCCGACCGGGGCCCATAGGGTAGTGCACTAGTTTCGACACCAGGGCCCATAGAGTAGTGCACTAGTTTCGACCGGGAAACATAGGATAGTGCACTAGTTTCGACCGGGGCCCATAGGGGTAGTGCCCTAGTTTCGACCGGGGCCCATTGGGGTAGTGCACTAGTTTTGACCCGGGGCCCATTGGGGTAGTGCACTAGTTTCGACCGGGGCCCATTGGGGTAGTGCACTAGTTTCGACCGGGGCCCATTGGGGTAGTGCACTAGTTTCGACCGGGGCCCATTGGGGTAGTGCACTAGTTTCGACCGGGGCCCATTGGGGTAGTGCACTAGTTTCGACCGGGGCCCATTGGGGTAGTGCACTAGTTTCGACCGGGGCCCATTGGGGTAGTGCACTAGTTTCGACCGGGGCCCATAGGGAAGTGCACTAGTTTCGACCGGGGCCCATTGGGGTAGTGCACTAGTTTTGACCGGGGCCCATAGGGGTAGTGCCCTAGTTTCGACCGGGGCCCATTGGGGTAGTGCACTAGTTTTGACCGGGGCCCATAGGGGTAGTGCACTAGTTTCGACACCAGGGCCCATAGAGTAGTGCACTAGTTTCGACCGGGAAACATAGGATAGTGCACTAGTTTCGACCGGGGCCCATAGGGTAGTGCCCTAGTTTCGACCGGGGCCCATTGGGGTAGTGCACTAGTTTTGACCCGGGGCCCATTGGGGTAGTGCACTAGTTTCGACCGGGGCCCATTGGGGTAGTGCACTAGTTTCGACCGGGGCCCATTGGGGTAGTGCACTAGTTTCGACCGGGGCCCATTGGGGTAGTGCACTAGTTTCGACCGGGGCCCATTGGGGTAGTGCACTAGTTTCGACCGGGGCCCATTGGGGTAGTGCACTAGTTTCGACCGGGGCCCATTGGGGTAGTGCACTAGTTTCGACCGGGGCCCATAGGGAAGTGCACTAGTTTCGACCGGGGCCCATTGGGGTAGTGCACTAGTTTTGACCGGGGCCCATAGGGGTAGTGCCCTAGTTTCGACCGGGGCCCATTGGGGTAGTGCACTAGTTTTGACCGGGGCCCATTGGGGTAGTGCACTAGTTTCGACCGGGGCCCATTGGGGTAGTGCACTAGTTTCGACCGGGGCCCATTGGGGTAGTGCACTAGTTTCGACCAGGGCCCATAGGGAAGTGCACTAGTTTCGACCGGGGCCCATTGGGGTAGTGCGCTAGTTTTGACCAGGGCCCATAGGGGTAGTGCCCTAGTTTCGACCGGGGCCCATTGGGGTAGTGCACTAGTTTCGACCGGGGCCCATTGGGGTAGTGCACTAGTTTTGTCCGGGGCCCATTGGGGTAGTGCACTAGTTTCGTCCGGGGCCCATTGGGGGTAGTGCACTAGTTTCGTCCGGGGCCCATAGGGAATAGGGCTCCATTTGGGATGCACTCCTAAGTCATAATCACAAAGTCAGCTCCAGCTGATCAGACAGTCATCTCTGCGTACCAAATGTTTCACTATTCCCTATGTAGTGCACTAGTTTCGACCACACAGTCAGCTCCAGCTGAACAAACAGTCGTGTGCTTCTGTCTTCATGGAGTATTTGCTGTAGGATTTACTGTATGTCCTGTAGGATTAAGGATACACATGTGATCATGTACCCTCCTGATATTTAAAACATCATTTTTTATTTATTTTTATTTCACCTTTATTTAACCAGGTAGGCTAGTTGAGAACAAGTTCTCATTTACAACTGCGACCTGGCCAAGATAAAGCATAGCAGTGTGAACAGACAACACAGAGGTACACATGGAGTAAACAATTAACAAGTCAATAACACAGTAGGAAAAAAAGGGAGTCTATATACAATGTGTGCAAAAGGCATGAGGAGGTAGGCGAATAATTACAATATTGCAGATTAACATTGGATTGATAAATGATCATGTACAGGTAGAGATATGTTCAGGTAGAGATATCATGGCTCACTTACTTTTAAACATGCAGTGCCAGTTTACCAGATACAGATCGAGCTCAGTCTAGTTATTTTAGACTGAATATGTCACTGACGTGTTGACTTCCGTAGCTGAACTTCTAGCTGGTATGGCCAGAGGATGATGGACCTCCCCCTCTAATTCTGCTTCCTCTCTATGTTTCATCCTACTAGGGAATGTTTCCTTGCCAACGTCCTTTAGTCTTGATCAAAAAATGATTGATTGATTTGTGTCGTGCCCTGACAGATGGTACAGAGCCAGAGGGTAATGCTGAGGTCACTGGTCTGTTAGAAGGACAGTACCCCGACGATGGTCAGCCTGGCCCTTCGGGAACCCTACCTGTCAGACAGCTACCCCAGACCAAGAGGTACATCACAACAGATGTTTTTAATGTATTGTATTATGCTGTATTGTGTTGTGTTGTATTGTGTTGTGTTGTATTGTGTTGTGTTGTATTGTGTTGTATTGTGTTGTATTGTGTGTTGTGTTGTATTGTGTTCTATTGTATTGTATTGTGTGTTGTTTTATGTTCTATTGTGTTGTGTTGTATTGTGTGTTGTGTTGTATTGTGTGTTGTCTTCTGTTGTGTTGTATTGTGTATTGTGTTGTGTTGTATTGTGTGTTGTGTTGTATTGTATTGTGTGTTGTGTTCTGTTGTGTTGGTATTGTGTTGTGTTGTGTTCTGTTGTGTTGGTTTTGTGTTGTGTGTTGTGTTCTGATGTGTTGGTATTGTGTGTTATATTGTGTTGTGCTATATTGTGTTGTGCTATATTGTGTTGTGCTATATTGTGTTGTGTTGTGTTGTATTGTGTTGAGTTATATTGTATTGTGTGTTGTATTGTGTTGAGTTATATTCTGTTGTATTGTGTAGTGTTATATTGTGTTGTGTTATATTGTGCTGTGTTGTATTGTATTGTGTTGTATTGTGTTGTGTTATATTGTGTTTTATATTGTGCTGTGGTATATTGTGTTGTATTGTGTTGTGTTGTATTGTGTTATATTATATTGTGTTGTATTGTGTTGTGTTGTTGTGTTATATTGTGCTGTGTTGTATTGTATTGTGTTGTATTGTGTTGTGTTATATTGTGTTTTATATTGTGCTGTGGTATATTGTGTTGTATTGTGTTGTGTTGTATTGTGTTATATTATATTGTGTTGTATTGTGTTGTGTTGTTGTGTTATATTGTATTGTGTTGTGTTGTATTGTGTTTACACAGTGACTACTTCCTGCTGACCTCTTGCGAGGTCCCCCTTGAGTCTATTACTGATTAAATAAATGTTAAATAAATACTTTTAAAAACATAAACATTTTAGAAAAAACTGGCGCACTGTCATTTTCCAGCCCTTACGCCAGAGTTGGTTATTTGCCTGTCCAGCTCACTTGCACTGAGGCGAGAAATATTTAAGTTGTGTCCTTAAAAATATACGCCAAAACGGACCAAAAGCTGCCCTTAGCGGTAACGCAATTGGTTATGGCATTGCTTTTGCTAGCGGAAGCAGGTGCCTTATCGGGTACATTACAATGTTTTATTTAATATCACCAGCAGACACAAACAGTCAACAGACTTTACCCTTTTTATTCATATTGGACATTATTTTTGTCCAGATTCTGTGAAACGTTTCGGACTCATTATGGTCGATGCCCATTTTGCATGAAAGGTGTCAGTGATGGTAGGAAACCTGTTTAGGAAAATCAAGTTATTTAAAAATGACAGCTTATTGTTTTTCGTTGTAAAAAAAAATGCATCCTACACTTTCTCTGTCATACCCGTCAAATCGCGGCAATTCCTGACACTGTCCGTGTTTCTGAATCCGTTTAACGGCTATTAGCCGGTGTGCTTGTTTACCTTCCACCTGGCAAAGTCACTACTGGCCATATTAACAGCGATGGTTCTCGAAATGTGAATGCAATGACCATAGCAGGGATCATCATCTACATTCAGACAATTGTTTCTCGAGCGGATGGTCAGGGGACCGGAACATAATTACAAATTGGCCGCAAAAAGCCCAAACCGATTTGACGTAATCATTTCATACCTGGCTTACGTTTGTGTTCATCACATACAGCTCTATTATACGTGGGAATCGTTTGGGACAGATTTGCTAAATTAAAATAACTTGGATTTGCTGGTGCTTTTACAGTCTTTTATGTAAAAAAATCATAATAATATACAGTGGGAGAACAAGTATTTGATACACTGCCGATTTAGCAGGTTTTCCCTCTTACAAAGCATGTAGAGGCCTGTCATTTTTATCATAGGTACACTTCAACTGTGAGGGAATCTAAAACAAAAATGCATAAAATCACATTGTATGATTTTTAAGTAATTAATTTGCATTTTATTGCATGACATAAGTATTTGATCACCTACCAACCAGTAAGAATTCCGGCTCTCACAGACCTGTTAGTTTTTCTTTAAGAAGCTCCTCCTGTTCACCACTCATTACCTGTATTAACTGCACCTGTTTGAACTGCGTGGGGTGGGGGGAGTACTTTTTATGTCTATTGACATAACTGCAGGACTAAAATATCAGCATGTTACCTTCTAATTTTGTCTCTCTTTACGTTGATTCTTCTCAAGAGATATTTTCAAACATTTGTGAAGCCTTTTAACCAATCAGGTTAACGGAAATGACTAATCTTTCAGCGCGAAGTACTGACCTCTACAGAGGATATCGCGATGTCTGGACGAGCTACTGATATGCCCCAGGAAAACACGCTTCTGAAGGCTAATTGATTCAACATGGAGAGTTTTGTAGTTGACGGAGTTTGGTAAAATGATACAAATCAATCATTTGTATACAGTATTGCCGATTTATTTATTATTTATTTTTATTTATTTCTGATGTATGTGTACATGTTGTGAAAGTATCGAAGATATATTTGCAAAATATCCCAAAATCTGAAAATTGACTGATCAAAATGTTTGCCTGTGGTGCCAGGTCTCGTATAACTCATACTGTATAACTCATGGTAATAATGTCAAGTTAATAACTCCACACAGGTCTAAACTAAGACCAAAGATTCTGGACAGTGAGAAAAAGGCCCAGACTTTCCAGGTAGGTTGATTGATTTCATATTGTATCTGGTACTCCTGTGTTGAGGGAATAGCCCTGATTGGTTCATATTGTATCTGGTACTCCTGTGTTGAGGAATAGCCCTGATTGGTTCATATTGTATCTGGTACTCCTGTGTTGAGG
>NW_027009538.1:0-43772 GCF_036934945.1 Oncorhynchus masou masou | reverse complement strand
ACTTCCTTCTCTTCAGATCAGCTGACACGTCCACTTCCTTCTCCTCAGATCAGCTGACACGTCCACTTCCTTCTCTTCAGATCAGCTGACACGTCCACTTCCTTCTCCTCAGATCAGCTGACACGTCCACTTCCTTCTCCTCAGATCAGCTGACACGTCCACTTCCTTCTCATCAGATCAGCTGACACGTCCACTTCCTTCTCCTCAGATCAGCTGACACGTCCACTTCCTTCTCCTCAGATCAGCTGACACGTCCACTTCCTTCTCTTCAGATCAGCTGACACGTAGAGCTCTGGGCCCTGTTAGTTATAGTAGAGCCCTAGGCCCTGATAGTTATAGTAGAGCTCTGGGTCCAGCCTGCTGTTAGTTATAGTAGAGCTCTGGGTCCAACCTGCTGTTAGTAATAGTAGAGCTCTGGGTCCAGCCTGCTGTTAGTTATAGTAGAGCTCTGGGTCCAGCCTGCTGTTAGTTATAGTAGAGCTCTGGGTCCAGCCTGCTGTTAGTTATAGTAAAGCTCTGGGTCCAGCCTGCTGTTAGTTATAGTAGAGCTCTGGGTCCAGCCTGCTGTTAGTTATAGTAGAGTTCTGGGTCCAGCCTGCTGTTAGTTATAGTAGAGCTCTGGGTCCAGCCTGCTGTTAGTTATAGTAGAGCTCTGTGTCCAGCCTGCTGTTAGTTATAGTAGAGCTCTGTCCAGCCTGCTGATAGTTATAGTAGAGCTCTGGGTCCAGCCTGCTGTTAGTTATAGTAGAGCTCTGTGTCCAGCCTGCTGTTAGTTATAGTAGAGCTCTGGGTCCAGCATGCTGTTAGTTATAGTAAAGCTCTGGGTCCAGCCTGCTGTTAGTTATAGTAGAGCCCTGGGCCCTGTTAGTTATAGTAGAGCTCTGGGTCCAGCCTGCTGTTAGTTATAGTAGAGCTCTGGGTCCAGCCTGCTGTTAGTTATAGTAGAGCTCTGGGTCCAGCCTGCTGTTAGTTATAGTAGAGCTCTGGGTCCAGCCTGCTGTTAGTTATAGTAGAGCTCTGGGTCCAGCCTACAAGGTTATAGTATTCTGTGTCCAGCTCAAGGTTAGTTATAGTAGAGCTCTGTCCAGCCTGCTGTTAGTTATAGTAGAGCCTGTGTCCAGCCTGCTGTTAGTTATAGTAGAGCCTGGGTCCAGCCTGCTGTTAGTTATAGTAAAAGCTCTGGGTCCAGCCTGCTGTTAGTTATAGTAGAGTTCTGTGTCCAGCCTGCTGATAGTTATAGTAGAGCTCTGGGTCCAGCCTGCTGTTAGTTATAGTAGAGCTCTGGGGTCCAGCCTGCTGTTAGTTATAGTAGAGCTCCGGGTCCAGCCTGCTGTTAGTTATAGTAAAGCTCTGGGTCCAGCCTGCTGTTAGTTATAGTAGAGCTCTGGGTCCAGCCTGCTGTTAGTTACAGAGCTCTGGGTCCAGCCTGCTGTTAGTTATAGTAGAGCTCTGGGTCCAGCCTGCTGTTAGTTATAGTAGAGCCCTGGGTCCAGCCTGCTGTTAGTTATAGTAGAGCTCTGGGTCCAGCCTGCTGTTAGTTATAGTAGAGCTCTAGGTCCAGCCTGCTGATAGTTATAGTAGAGTTCTGGGTCCAGCCTGCTGTTAGTTATAGTAGAGCCCTGGGTCCAGCCTGCTGTTAGTTATAGTAGAGCTCTGGGTCCAGCCTGCTGTTAGTTATAGTAGAGCCTGGGTCCAGAACATCACAGCCTCGTCTTTCTACTGTTCCCTGAAATAGCCCTGCAGTATCTCAGTGGGAGGGGATTCACAGTCTATTATACAGCAGAGCTATATGACCAGCAGACACACCTCCACATAGAATACTATACTGGATCTGAATTAATTTACTCCACATGGAATACTATACTGTATCTGAATTAATTTACTCCACATAGAATACTATACTGTATCTGAATTAATTTACTCCACATAGAATACTATCATGTATCTGAATTAATTTCTTCCACATAGAATACTATACTGGATCTGAATTAATTTTTCCACATAGAATACTATACTGGATCTGAATTAATTTCTTCCACATAGAATACTATACTGGATCTGAATTAATTTACTCCACATGGAATACTATACTGGATCTGAATTAATTTACTCCACATGGAATACTATACTGGATCTGAATTAATTTACTCCACATGGAATACTATACTGATCTGAATTAATTTACTCCACATAGAATACTACCCTGTATCTGAATTAATTTACTCCACATAGAATACTATCCTGGATCTGAATTAATTTACTCCACATAGAATACTATCCTGGATCTGAATTAATTTACTCCACATGGAATACTATACTGTATCTGAATTAATTTACTCCACATAGAATACTATACTGTATCTGAATTAATTTACTCCACATAGAATACTATCATGTATCTGAATTAATTTCTTCCACATAGAATACTATACTGGATCTGAATTAATTTCTTCCACATAGAATACTATACTGGATCTAAATTAATTTACTCCACATAGAATACTATACTGGATCTGAATTAATTTACTCCACATGGAATACTATACTGGATCTAAATTAATTTACTCCACATGGAATACTATCCTGTATCTGAATTCATTTACTCCACATGGAATACTATCCTGTATCTGAATTATTTTACTCCACATGGAATACTATACTGTATCTGAATGAATTTACTCCACATAGAATACTATACTGTATCTGAATTAATTTACTCCACATAGAATACTATCATGTATCTGAATTAATTTCTTCCACATAGAATACTATACTGGATCTGAATTAATTTCTTCCACATAGAATACTATACTGGATCTAAATTAATTTACTCCACATAGAATACTATACTGGATCTGAATTAATTTACTCCACATGGAATACTATACTGGATCTAAATTAATTTACTCCACATGGAATACTATCCTGTATCTGAATTCATTTACTCCACATGGAATACTATCCTGTATCTGAATTATTTTACTCCACATGGAATACTATACTGTATCTGAATTAATTTACTCCACATAGAATACTATCCTGTATCTGAATTCATTTACTCCACATAGAATACTATCATGTATCTAAATTCATTTACTTCACATAGAATACTATCATGTATCTAAATTCATTTTCTCCACATAGAATACTATCCTGGATCTGAATTAATTTACTCCACATGGAATACTATACTGGATCTGAATTAAATTACTCCACATAGAATACTATCCTGTATCTGAATTAAACTGTGGTCAAAACTAGTAAAGGGCCCAGTGAAATGCCTTTGTGCTGTAACTGTTAACCATAATCAAGAGAACAGAAGGTTTCCTGCTCAGAGGAATATATCTGAGGGGAAAAAGAGAATACCAAACAGAAAACAATCTCCCTCTATCACAATACATATGTTGTTGTCCCAGAACACAGGCCAGCCATAGGTGATGCTGCAGGCCTCAACTACCCCAGGATTCAATATGTTGTTGTCCCAGAACACAGGCCAGCCATAGGTGATGCTGCAGGCCTCAACTACACCAGGATTCAATATGTTGTTATCCCATAACACAGGCCAGCCATAGGTGATGCTGCAGACCTCAACTACCCCAGGATTCAATATGTTGTTATCCCATAACACAGGCCAGCCATAGGTGATGCTGCAGACCTCAACTACCCCAGGATTCAATATGTTGTTATCCCAGAACACAGGCCAGCCATAGGTGATGCTGCAGTCCTCAACTACCCCAGGATTCAATATGTTGTTATCCCATAACACAGGCCAGCCATAGGTGATGCTGCAGGCCTCAACTACCCCAGGATTCAATATGTTGTTGTCCCAGAACACAGGCCAGCCATAGGTGATGCTGCAGGCCTCAACTACACCAGGATTCAATATGTTGTTATCCCATAACACAGGCCAGCCATAGGTGATGCTGCAGACCTCAACTACCCCAGGATTCAATATGTTGTTATCCCATAACACAGGCCAGCCATAGGTGATGCTGCAGACCTCAACTACCCCAGGATTCAATATGTTGTTATCCCAGAACACAGGCCAGCCATAGGTGATGCTGCAGGCCTCAACTACCCCAGGATTCAATATGTTGTTATCCCATAACACAGGCCAGCCATAGGTGATGCTGCAGTCCTCAACTACCCCAGGATTCAATATGTTGTTATCCCATAACACAGGCCAGCCATAGGTGATGCTGCAGGCCTCAACTACCCCAGGATTCAATATGTTGTTATCCCATAACACAGGCCAGCCATAGGTGATGCTGCAGGCCTCAACTACCCCAGGATTCAATATGTTGTTATCCCATAACACAGGCCAGCCATAGGTGATGCTGCAGGCCTCAACTACCCCAGGATTCAATATGTTGTTATCCCAGAACACAGGCCAGCCATAGGTGATGCTGCAGGCCTCAACTACCCCAGGATTCAATATGTTGTTATCCCATAACACAGGCCAGCCATAGGTGATGCTGCAGACCTCAACTACCCCAGGATTCAATATGTTGTTATCCCAGAACACAGGCCAGCCATAGGTGATGCTGCAGGCCTCAACTACCCCAGGATTCAATATGTTGTTATCCCAGAACACAGGCCAGCCATAGGTGATGCTGCAGACCTCAACTACCCCAGGATTCAATATATTGACAGTCTCACAGACGTTTCCAGTTTCCACAGAGTCAATGGCTTCGTTTGCTGCTGGTACCCATCCCAAATTCCATCAGGGCTCACAAATGGGAAGGGATTGAAGAAATCCGCTGACAGAGCTGTGTGTGTGTGTGTGTGTGTGTGTGTGTGTGTGTGTGTGTGTGTGTGTGTGTGTGTGTGTGTGTGTGTGTGTGTGTGTGTGTGTGTGTGTGTGTGTGTGTGTGTGTGTGTGTGTGTGTGTGTGTGTGTGTGTGTGTGTGTGTGTGTGCGTGTGTTTCCTCAGCTAGTCTCATGGTCTTCATATTGCAGGTTCTGCAGCAAACAGTTTATATGGTGCTGGTTCAATAACAGTTGGTGGTTCTACCACTCTCCCATCTCCCCTCCTCTCCTCTCCTCTCTTTCCCTCACCTCTCCTCTCCTCCTCTTACCTCCACCTCCCCCCTCCTCTCCTCTCTTTCCCTCACATCTCCTCCTCTCCCCAAGGCCAGAGAAAGGGAAGGGAGAGGGACACAGAATAAAATAGATCATTTTGTCATTATATTCTGTATAGAGAGTGTATTATCCCCATCCTCTATCTGACAACCTGATGTTCTCCTCTGTTACAGGCTCATTTATCTCTGATATGTTCTCCTCTGTTAAACTCTCATTTATCTCTGATATGTTCTCCTGTTACAGGCTCATTTATCTCTGATATGTTCTCCTCTGTTAAAGTCTAATTTATCTCTGATATGTTCTCCTCTGTTAAAGTCTAATTTATCTCTGATATGTTCTCCTCTGTTAAACTCTAATTTATCTCTGATATGTTCTCCTCTGTTAAACTCTAATTTATCTCTGATATGTTCTCCTCTGTTACAGGCTCATTTATCTCTGATATGTTCTCCTCTGTTACAGGCTCATTTATCTCTGATATGTTCTCCTCTGTTAAACTCTAATTTATCTCTGATATGTTCTCCTCTGTTAAACTCTAATTTATCTCTGATATGTTCTCCTCTGTTACAGGCTCATTTATCTCTGATATGTTCTCCTCTGTTAAACTCTCATTTATCTCTGATATGTTCTCCTCTGTTACAGGCTGAAGTGTCAGTAATCTGTGATGTGATATGACTGTTATGGTATGTTATATGTTATATTATGGTACGGTAGCTAGCTAGGCTATGGATGAGTCCCAAATAGTACCCTATTCCCTATATAATGCACTACCCTATGGGCCCTGGTCAAAAGCAGTGCCCTGTATAGGGAACAGGGTGCCATTTGGGATGCACTGGTCTCTCTGTCGTTTGGTTCCCAAGAAGGCTGAATCGTTCTGTTAAAATGCAAATGATCACCCCTCGTCCTAAAGTGAACGGCTCGGATATCGCTGTCGTCATTCAGATGACTGAAGAGGAATATTACCATAGATATGAATAATCATCACCCGCTGTCTGTCGCTCTCTTCAGTGTCTGGCAGCAAGCCAGACCAGGGGACGAACTGAGAGAACGCGTGTTTCAAACGACTGCCTATTCCCTACATCCCTCAAACTCAACTCTGGTCCTCCAAGTCAGTCCCTCTGCGTGTTTTCATTGTTGTCCTCTAATCAAGGCCTGATTTAGACCTGGGACACCAGTCATTGTTGTCCTCTAATCAGGGCCTGATTTAGACCTGGGACACCAGTCATTGTTGTCTTCTAATCAGGGCCTGATTTAGACCTGGGACACCAGTCATTGTTGTCCTCTAATCAGGGCCTGATTTAGACCTGAGACACCAGTCATTGTTGTCCTCTAATCAGGGCCTGATTTAGACCTGAGACACCAGTCATTGTTGTCCTCTAATCAGGGCCTGATTTAGACCTGGGACACCAGTCATTGTTGTCCTCTAATCAGGGCCTGATTTAGACCTGGGACACCAGTCATTGTTCACCTCTAATCAGGGCCTGATTTAGACCTGGGACACCAGTCATTGTTCACCTCTAATCAGGGCCTGATTTAGACCTGGGACACCAGTCATTGTTGTCCTCTAATCAGGGCCTGATTTGAGGCAACCCAAGGCTTTAATTAGACGTTGAGTGTAGGATTAAATTGGCTATTGCCAAGTTACATTCAGATGGACATTTAATGTATTGAGATAGTCGCTAGTGAAAGTCTACACAACCCCCTGGACAGTCTTCACATTTCCTGCTTTAAAATTAAATCGAAAAAGAGATTCAATTAGATTTTTTCCCTATTGATCTACACAACCTATTCCACATTTTCATAGATAAATAATAAAAACTTTAAAAATGGATTTACTAAGAAATTGAAAATGAGTGTAATTGATTGTCTTCACAATCCAAGAGTGGAATGGGTGGAATCACTTGTGGCAGCCATGACAGCTGTGAATGAATGTGAATAAGATTCAACCAACCTTGCACAACTCTTAGGGCAACATATCAGAGAGAATAAAGTAGACGGCACACGTCAAACGTATGATTTATGACCCTATGTCAGGATGACGTGTGCATGCCTATATTTGGGCAACCGGTCAGACGGATCACGTGCTTATGCCCATATATGGGCATCCTGTTCCTGTTCTCACGCGTTAGAGGTTGTGCTAATTTATGCATATATCTATTCCTTTGAAGTTGTCATGATGATTGATGTGTAGGGACCTGGTTGAACTGGGGGGGGGGTCTGTCTTTGAACATTTGAAAGAGAATGGCCCCACACCCCCTATTGTATTGCCTTTAGGGTTGTTATCTATGAAGCAGGAATGGCTAGGAGGGGGAGTGTGTTAACTTTTTGGACAAAATTAAAAACTACGGGTTTGGGTCAAATCCAAAGCAATACAACACAGAGTGAAATTCTCTGTATTTTCAAGTAATGTGTTTGCAGCATCATGTTATCGGTATGCTTCTCACCAGCAGGGACTGGGGAGTTTGTCAGGATCAAAATGAATACAAAAAGAGTCAAATCCAGGTAAAAAGTTTGTTTTGTTTGTTTTTTGCATGACAATAACACATTTGAATGCCAAAGACACACTAGAATGGCTTTCCAATAGGTGTTGATTGTTCCTGAGTGGTCCAGTCTCAGTCCTGACTTAAATTTGCTTGAAAATCAGAGACACGGTTAGAATATTACTGTCCATCAAAGATTGACAACCAAATTTACTGAGCTTGAGTCATTTTTACAAAAACAATGGACATACAGTGTATTTGGAAAGTGTTCAGACCCCTTGCCCTTTTCCACATTTTGTTATGTTACAGCCTTATTCTAAAATGGATTAAATTACATGTTTTACAGCCTTACTCTGAACAGGCAGTTAACCCACTGTTCCTAGGCAGTCATTGAAAATAAGAATTTGTTCTTAACTGACTTGCCTAGTAAAATAAAGGTAAAATAAATAAATAAATAAAAAATTTACACAAGTATTCAGACCCTTTGCTATGAGACTCGACATTGAGCTCAGGTGCAACCTTGTTCATCCTTGAGATGTTTCTACAACTTGATTGGAGTCCTCCTGTGGAAAATTCAATTGATTGGACATGATTTGGAAAGGCACACACCTGTCTATATAAGGTCCCACAGTTGACAGTGCATTTCAGAGCAAAAACCAAGCCATGAGGTTGACGGAGTTGTCCGTAGAGCTCCAGAGGCACAGGTCTGGGGAAGGGTACCAAAACATTTCTGCAGCATTGAAGGTACCAAAGAACACACTGACCTCGATCATTCTTAAATGGAAGAAGTTTGGAACCACCAAGACTCTTCCTAGAGCTGGCCGCCCGGGCCAAACTGAGCAACCCTGATGGTCTCTGACAGAGCTCCAGTGTTCCTCTGTGGAAATGGGAGAATCTTCCAGAAGGACAACCATCTCTGCAGCACTTTACTAATCAAGACTTTATGGCAGAGAGGCCAGACAGAAGCCTCTCCTCAGAAAAATGCATGACAGCCTGCTTGGAGTTTGCCAAAAGACACCAAAAGACTCTCAAACCATGAGAAACAAGATTCTCTGGTCTGATGAAACAAAGATTAAACTCTTTGGCCTGAATGCCAAGCGTCACATCTGGAGGAAACCTGGCACCATCCCTACGGTGAAGCATGGTGGTGGCAGTATCATGCTGCGGTGATGTTTTTCAGCGGCAGGGACTGGGAGACGAGTCAGGATCGAGGAACCTCAGACTGGGGGCGAAGGATTAGCTTCCAACAGGACAAAGACCCTAAGCACACAGCCAAGACATCACAGGAGTGGCTTCAGGACAAGTTTATGAATGTCCTTGAGTGGCCCAGCCGCAGCTCAGACTTGAACCCAATCAAACATCTCTGGAGAGACCTGGAAATAGTTGTGCAGCGATGCTCCTCATCTAACCTGACAGGGCTTGAGAGGATCTGCAGAGAAGAATGGGAGTAACTCCCCAAATACAGGTGCGCCAAGCGTCATACCCAAGAAGACTTTGAGGATATATTTGGGTCAAAGGTGCTTCAACAAAGTACTAAGTAAAGGGTCTGAATACTTATGTAAATGTGAGTCACTTTTTTATTTTCTATACATTTAATCAAATTTATAAAAACCTGTTTTTGCTTTGTCATTATGGAGTATCGTTTTAGAGCAAGGCTGTAACGTAACAAAATGTGGAAAAAGTCATGGGGTCTGAATACTTTCCTGTATGCTCTGTATGGGGCAGCAGGGTAGCCTAGTGGTTAGAGGGAGGGGCGGCAGGGTCGCCTAGTGGTTAGAGTGGAGGGGCAGCAGGGTAGACTAGTGGTTAGAGTGGAGGGGCAGCAGGGTAGCCTAGTGGTTAGAGTGGAGGGGCGGCAGGTTAGCCTAGTGGTTAGAGTGGAGGGGCGGCAGGGTAGCCTAGTGGTTAGAGTGGAGGGGCAGCAGGGTAGCCTAGTGGTTAGAGTGGAGGGGCAGCAGGGTAGACTAGTGGTTAGAGTGGAGGGGCAGCAGGGTAGCCTAGTGGTTAGAGTGGAGGGGCGGCAGGTTAGCCTAGTGGTTAGAGTGGAGGGGCGGCAGGGTCGCCTAGTGGTTAGAGTGGAGGGCGGCAGGGTCGCCTAGTGGTTAGAGTGGAGGGGCGGCAGGGTAGCCTAGTGGTTAGAGTGGAGGGGCGGCAGGGTAGCCTAGTGGTTAGAGTGGAGGGGCGGCAGGGTAGCCTAGTGGTTAGAGTGGAGGGGCGGCAGGGTAGCCTAGTGGTTAGAGTGGAGGGGCAGCAGGGTAGCCTAGTGGTTAGAGTGGAGGGGCAGCAGGGTAGCCTAGTGGTTAGAGTGGAGGGGCGGCAGGGTAGCCTAGTGGTTAGAGCGGAGGGGCGGCAGGGTAGCCTAGTGGTTAGAGTGGAGGGGTGGCAGGGTAGCCTAGTGGTTAGAGTGGAGGGGCAGCAGGGTAGCCTAGTGGTTAGAGTGGAGGGGCGGCAGGGTAGCCTAGTGGTTAGAGTGGAGGGGCGGCAGGGTAGCCTAGTGGTTAGAGTGGAGGGGCGGCAGGGTAGCCTAGTGGTTAGAGTGGAGGGGCAGCAGGGTAGCCTAGTGGTTAGAGTGGAGGGGCGGCAGGGTAGCCTAGTGGTTAGAGTGGAGGGGCGGCAGGGTAGCCTAGTGGTTAGAGTGGAGGGGCGGCAGGGTAGCCTAGTGGTTAGAGTGGAGGGGCAGCAGGGTAGCCTAGTGGTTAGAGTGGAGGGGCGGCAGGGTAGCCTAGTGGTTAGAGGGAGGGGCGGCAGGGTAGCCTAGTGGTTAGAGGGAGGGCGGCAGGGTAGCCTAGTGGTTAGAGTGGAGGGGCGGCAGGTTAGCCTAGTGGTTAGAGTGGAGGGGTTGCAGGGTAGCCTAGTGGTTAGAGTGGAGGGGCGGCAGGGTAGCCTAGTGGTTAGAGTGGAGGGGCAGCAGGGTAGCCTAGTGGTTAGAGTGGAGGGGCGGCAGGGTAGCCTAGTGGTTAGAGTGGTGGGGCGGCAGGGTAGCCTAGTGGTTAGAGTGGAGGGGCAGCAGGGTAGCCTAGTGGTTAGAGTGGAGGGGCAGCAGGGTAGCCTAGTGGTTAGAGTGGAGGGGCGGCAGGGTAGCCTAGTGGTTAGAGTGGAGGGGCGGCAGGGTAGCCTAGTGGTTAGAGTGGAGGGGCAGCAGGGTAGCCTAGTGGTTAGAGTGGAGGGGCGGCAGGTTAGCCTAGTGGTTAGAGTGGAGGGGCGGCAGGGTAGCCTAGTGGTTAGAGTGGAGGGGCAGCAGGGTAGCCTAGTGGTTAGAGGGAGGGGCGGCAGGGTAGCCTAGTGGTTAGAGTGGAGGGGCGGCAGGGTAGCCTAGTGGTTAGAGTGGAGGGGCAGCAGGGTAGCCTAGTGGTTAGAGTGGAGGGGCGGCAGGTTAGCCTAGTGGTTAGAGTGGAGGGGCAGCAGGGTAGCCTAGTGGTTAGAGTGGAGGGGTTGCAGGGTAGCCTAGTGGTTAGAGTGGAGGGGCGGCAGGGTAGCCTAGTGGTTAGAGTGGAGGGACGGCAGGTAGCCTAGTGGTTAGAGTGGAGGGGCGGCAGGGTAGCCTAGTGGTTAGAGTGGAGGGGCGGCAGGGTCGCCTAGTGGTTAGAGCGGAGGGGCGGCAGGGTAGCCTAGTGGTTAGAGTGGAGGGGTTGCAGGGTAGCCTAGTGGTTAGAGTGGAGGGGCGGCAGGGTAGCCTAGTGGTTAGAGTGGAGGGGCGGCAGGGTAGCCTAGTGGTTAGAGTGGAGGGGCGGCAGGGTAGCCTAGTGGTTAGAGTGGAGGGGCGGCAGGGTAGCCTAGTGGTTAGAGTGGAGGGGCGGCAGGGTAGCCTAGTGGTTAGAGTGGAGGTGCGGCAGGGTAGCCTAGTGGTTAGAGTGGAGGGGCGGCAGGGTCGCCTAGTGGTTAGAGTGGAGGGGCGGCAGGGTAGACTAGTGGTTAGAGCGTTGCACTAGTAACCGGAAGGTTGCAAGTTCAAACCCCCGAGCTGACAAGGTAAAATTCTGTCATTCTGCCCCTGAACAGGCAGTTAACCCACTGTTCCTAAGCCGTCATTGAAAATAAGAATTTGTTCTTAACTGACTCGCCTGGTTAAATAAAGGTGTAAAAAAATGTTGGTAGTATAATATTATAAAAAATGATTCACCGCTGTCATGGCTGCCAAAGGTGCATCCACCAAGTATTAACTCTGGGGGGTGAAGACACACGCAATCAAGGCGTCTTCAGGTTAATTTTTATTATTTAACTCATTTTGAACATTTTCCGTAAAAAAAATGTCACTTTGAAAATGTGGAGTAGGTTGTGTAGCCCTGTAGGGGAAAAAAAATCAAATGTAATCCCTTTTTAAATGTAATCCCGTTTGAAATGTAATCCCCTTTTAAATATAATCCCTTTTGAAATGTAATCCCTTTTGAAATGTAATCCCTTTTGAAATGTAATCCTTTTGAAATGTAATCTTAAAACTGTGCAAGGGGCGTGTAGACTTTCACTAGGCACTGTAAATATACAAAATAAAAACATTACAAAGCATATAGTCTGCATTCCAAATGGCACCCTATTCCCCATATAGTGAACGACCCAGGGAATACGGTCCCATTAGGGACTCACATATTATTTCTGGTTTCGACATACCTGCCATGGTTGAAATCCCAAGGATCACACCTATGGACAACTCAATCTGCGTGCCCTAAAAACAAAACACACAAACACCCTCATCAATTCTCTGTTGTTATTTGTTAAGGCCATGTGGGAAAACCCAACACGTGATCACATATATTCATATAGTGTGTGTTTCATGCTGTAATGAAAAACCACCGCTGAAAGCTAAAGCTTTTGTATTCAACTTCAATGAGTCATTTTTTGTCCCTCAGAATGACAGTCTTTGAATGAGGTTAAGTGAGTTAGATGTGGATAAAAGAGTCTGCTTTTTGTGGCCAAAAAAAATAAATGTCAATGTTTTGAAAAGCTAAAATAGAATTGACCAACTCTCGAGTTACAGAAAATGACAGATACCAGATTCTCACTTCAACGTTAATGAAACAGATATCTACCACATATTACTGTAGAATCTATCTAATATTACTGTAAAACTAGTATGGATAGAGGTCTACCACATATTACTGTAGAATATATCTAATATTACTGTAAAACTAGTATGGATAGAGGTCTACCACATATTACTGAATAACATATATAGTATTATGGTAATACTAGTATGGATAGAGGGCTAACACATATTACTGTATTATATATCTAATATTACTGTAAAACTAGTATGGATAGAGATCTACCACATATTACTGTATAATATATCTAATATTACTGTAAAACTAGTATGGATAGAGGTCTACCACATATTACTGTAGAATATATCTAATATTACTGTAAAACTAGCATGGATAGAGATCTACCACATATTACTGTAATATTAGTATGAATAGAGGTCTACCACATATTACTGTAGAATCTATCTAATATCACTGTAAAACTAGTATGGATAGAGGGCTACCACATATTACTGTAGAATATATCTAGTATTACTGTAATACTAGTATAAATAGAGGTCTACCACATATTACTGAATAACATATATAGTATTACGGTAATACTAGTATGGATAGAGGGCTACCACATATTACTGTATTATATATATAATATTACTGTAATACTAGTATGTATAGAGGTCTACCACATATTATTGTATAATCTATCTAGTATTACTCTAATACTAGTATGGATAGAGGTCTACCACATATTACTGTATAATCTATCTAGTATTACTGTAATACTAGTATGGATAGAGGTCTACCACATATTACTGTATAATCTATCTAATATTACTGTAAAACTAGTATGGATAGAGGTCTACCACATATTACTGTATAATATATCTAGTATTACCGTAATACTAGTATGGATAGAGGGCTACAGCATATATATATTACTGTAATACTATCTAGTATTACGGTAATACTAGTATGATAGAGGTCTACCACATATTACTGTAATACTAGTATGGATAGAGGTCTACCACATATTACTGTATAATATATCTAGTATTACCGTAATACTAGTGTGGATAGAGGGCTACAGCATATATATTACCGTAGAATCTATCTAGTATTACGGTAATACTAGTATGATAGAAGGTCTACCACAGAGACTCAGATCTAAACGTGATATTAATTTGATAAAGTGGTGTAACTTACAGCTACAATCATGATGGCATTGTCCAGGAAACCAAACCCTACAAAAGGAATGGCGTTGTGTAGAAGAACTGCAAAAGAAGGAACACACACACACACACACACACACCATCCCATTTATCATCACACACACACACACACACACACACACACACACACACACACACACACACACACACACACACACACACACACACACACACACACACACACACACACATCCCATTTAACATCCCACACATGTACTGGCAACTTGAAGAAGTGATGAGACACAGTGAACCTGGACGAACATTTGGCCGTTACAATCGGGGAAGAAAAGTGAGATCTACATAACTTGGCCCTCTGTCGTCAGTCCTACTTCTGGCCAAATGTTCTCTGGTACGACACCAAAACAGGGAGGTGCTGTAAAAACATTGGCCGTCTGATTCAACTAATCAAAAGCAAAGGAATGTGTCTTGAACCTGAATGAACTCATTCTAACTCCTATTGGCCATCAATGTGGAATTCTTTTCCACTCTGGTCATCAACCCGGGTATACTGCATGATAGTCATCAGTTTAGCCCTGGTGAATATGTGGGCTGGGAATGTGTCTGTGAGCACAGTGACAGGGAGGAAACAAATCCTCCAGCATTCTCCACTGTTTCATATTTGAATCCTCCAGGGTTCCCCACTGTTTCATATATGACACCTCTCTCTTTTCAAAGACACCTCTCTCTTTTCAAAGACACCTCTCTCTTTTCAAAGACATCTCTCTCTTTTCAAAGACACCTCTCTCTGTTCAAAGACACCTCTCTCTTTTCAAAGACATCTCTCTCTTTTCAAAGACACATCTCTCTTTTCAAAGACATCTCTCTCTTTTCAAAGACACCTCTCTCTTTTCAAAGACACCTCTCTCTTTTCAAATACATCTCTCTTTTCAAAGACACCTCTCTCTTTTCAAAGACATCTCTCTTTTTCAAAGACACCTCTCTCTTTTCAAAGACACCTCTCTCTGTTCAGACATCTCTCTCTTTTCAAAGACACCTCTCTCTGTTCAAAGACACCTCTCTCTGTTCAAAGACACCTCTCTCTGTTCAAAGACACCTCTCTCTTTTCAAAGACACCTCTCTCTTTCAAAGACACCTCTCTCTTTTCAAAGACACCTCTCTCTGTTCAAAGACACCTCTCTCTGTTCAAAGACACCTCTCTCTCTTTTCAAAGACACCTCTCTCTTTTCAAAGACATCTCTCTCTGTTCAAAGACACCTCTCTCTGTTCAAAGACACCTCTCTCTGTTCAAAGACACCTCTCTCTGTTCAAAGACACCTCTCTCTGTTCAAAGACACCTCTCTCTGTTCAAAGACACCTCTCTCTGTTCAAAGACACCTCTCTCTTTTCAAAGACACCTCTCTCTTTTCAAAGACACCTCTCTCTCTCTTTTTCTTCCTGTCTTACCGTATCTCAGCTGAGCCGATGTGGGAGGGGCGATGACCATTTCTCCTGAAGAAGGAAGAAAAAGAAAACATGCATTACTATGGAGAAGAAGACAGTCCTGTCTGGAAGGACATGTCATTACTATGGAGAAGGAGTCAGTCCTGTCTGGAAGGACATGTCATTACTATGGAGAAGGAGTCAGTCCTGTCTGGAAGGACATGTCATTACTATGGAGAAGGAGTCAGTCCTGTCTGGAAGGACATGTCATTACTATGGAGAAGGAGTCAGTACTGTCTGGAAGGACATGTCATTACTATGGAGAAGGAGTCAGTCCTGTCTGGAAGGACATGTCATTACTATGGAGAAGGAGTCAGTACTGTCTGGAAGGACATGTCATTACTATGGAGAAGGAGTCAGTCCTGTCTGGAAGGACATGTCATTACTATGGAGAAGGAGTCAGTCCAGGACAGAGCAGGGATGGAGCCTGGCAGAGGAGCAGAGAGACAGAAAGACAGAGGAACAGAGAGACAGAGGAGGAGAGGGACAGAGAGACAGAGGAGGAGAGGGACAGAGAGACAGAGGAGGAGAGGGACAGAGAGACAGAGGAGCAGAGCGACAGAGAGAGAGAGAGGAGGAGAGGGACAGAAAGACAGAGGGACAGACGTGTCCCAGGCCGGCGGGACAGGGATAATAGGGGGACTGTCATTGTGTCCCAAATGGCACCCTATCCCTATTAAGTGCCCTACTTTTCACCAGGGCCCATAGGGAAGAGGGAGCCGTTTGGGACTGAACTAGTGGAATTACATTGAAATCCCATTCTTAACACATTCAAACACACAACGGTGAGTATTAATGGTGTGTGAAACGGCCAGTAGGGTAATGCCATGCTCTGCAACCAGGACCCACAGGACGACTACCCAGCGTCCCAAATGGCTCCCAAGTCCCCATATAGTGCACTACTGCAGACCAGGGCCCATAGGACTCTGGTTAAAAGTAGTGCACTATATAGGGAGTAGGGTGCCATTTTGGGCGCAGGCCACGTCTACCAGCCTACAGATGAAGTCTGTCTGCCTTTCAAAATAGTGTCTGACACTATGAGCACAAATACTCAGCATTCAATTATCTCTATGCCCTTAAGAGTCTGAGAGTAGGATCTTAATTTGATCACAGTGATGCAGGAGAACGTTCCTGAAATGAAGGACGTTAAAAAAAAAAAAAAAAAAAAAGTGAATTTGAGGTTTTAAAAAAGTCTTCTAAAGTTTGTAATTTCCACTTTGAAATGACGAAAAACTTTATTTCGGACCCTTGTGAAAAATGTATCAACATTTACAACAATGTCAATGAGTTATAATCCACATAATAATCATTTCCCCACATCCTCAATAACATCTGTTAGAATGTGCATGTGACCAATACAATTCCATTTGATTATAACTCACATTTGCTGTTGCCGCAGGACTATTTTCCTGCTGTAGCAAACTGGCTCAAATTAAGATCCTACATCTGTAATCTGTATCTCAAATGAATGTCTATGTAGGGTTTATTCATGCCTATGTAGGGTTTATTCATGCCTATGTAGGGTTTATTCATGCCTATGTAGGGTTTATTCATGCCTATGTAGGGTTATTCATGTCTACGTAGGGTTTATTCATGTCTACGTAGGGTTTATTCATGCCTATGTAGTGTTTATTCATGTCTACGTAGGGTTTATTCATGCCTATGTAGGGTTTATTCATGCCTATGTAGGGTTTATTCATGCCTATGTAGGGTTTATTCATGTCTATGTAGGGTTTATTCATGCCTATGTAGTGTTTATTCATGTCTATACCTCTGAGGCTAAATGTTAGTTTAGTGAAGGGTGTATTAATGTCTATGTAGGGTGTATTAATGTCTATGTAGGGTGTATTCATGTCTATGTAGGGTGTATTAATGTCTATGTAGGGTGTATTCATGTCTATGTAGGGTGTATTCATGTCTATGTCGGGTGTATTCATGTCTATGCCTTTGAGGCTAAATGTAAGTTTAGTGAAGGTTTCTCAGAAATGTAAAACACTAGTCGGTGGGTTAGTCGGTGGGTAGGCGGGGCTAACTAGTTGCTGCCTGTTAGTTGGTTAGTTCGGACTATAGACTGGCACCCTATTCCCTATGTAGTACACTACCTCTACTTAAACAGTGAGTGGTTAGTTGGGACTATAGACTGGCACCCTATTCCCTATGTAGTACACTACCTCTACTTAAACAGTGAGTGGTTAGTTGGGACTATAGACTGGCACCCTATTCCCTATGTAGTACACTACCTCTACTTAAACAGTGAGTGGTTAGTTGGGACTATAGCCTGGCACCCTATTCCTTATGTAGTACACTACCTCTACTTAAACAGTGAGTGGTTAGTTGGGACTATAGACTGGCACCCTATTCCCTATGTAGTACACTACCTCTACTTAAACAGTGAGTGGTTAGTTCGGACTATAGACTGGCACCCTATTCCCTATGTAGTACACTACCTCTACTTAAACAGTGAGTGGTTAGTTCGGACTATAGACTGGCACCCTATTCCCTATGTAGTACACTACCTCTACTTAAACAGTGAGTGGTTAGTAGGATCCATAGCCTGGCACCCTATTCCCTATGTAGTACACTACCTCTACTTAAACAGTGAGTGGTTGGTTGGGACTATAGCCTGGCACCCTATTCCCTATGTAGTACACTACCTCTACTTAAACAGTGAGTGGTTAGTAGGATCCATAGCCTGGCACCCTATTCCCTATGTAGTACACTACCTCTACTTAAACAGTGAGTGGTTAGTTGGGACTATAGCCTGGCACCCTATTCCCTATGTAGTACACTACCTCTACTTAAACAGTGAGTGGTTAGTTGGGACTATAGCCTGGCACCCTATTCCCTATGTAGTACACTACCTCTACTTAAACAGTGAGTGGTTAGTAGGATCCATAGCCTGGCACCCTATTCCCTATGTAGTACACTAACTCTACTTAAACAGTGAGTGGTTAGTTGGGACTATAGCCTGGCACCCTATTACCTATGTAGTACACTACCTCTACTTAAACAGTGAGTGGTTAGTTGGGGGCCATAGCCTGAATAATGGCTGCACAACGTTCATCTCATATCAGGGAACTGCTACACCTTGTCTCCAAATTAGACATTAAATCATTTTCACTTCTGTATTGTAATCCGAAACAATCTGTACCATTTGTTTTCCAAACCTTTTGTTTTCCAAACCTTTTGTTTTCCAAACCTTTTGTTTGCCACACCTTTTGTTTTTCACAACCGTAATGAGTCCATGGCTCCTAAATCAACAGTTGGCCAGAAGGCGTTTAAAAGCGTTTAAACCTAACGTTCTCATTTGAAATGATCCTGTGATATTTCTCTACCACATTCCTCACTCTCCTGCTCTGGCCTTCGTTAGAAACAACAGTTTCACTTCTCAGTAATACCTCAACCGACTTCGTGTCTGTCCCAAATACCACCCTATTCCCTATGTAGTGCACTACTTTTGACAAAGGACAATAGCACAAGTAGTGTACTACATAGGGAATAGGGTGCCAGTGGTGCTATAGGTCCTATCGCAGATCTCAGCTTCAAAGAGGATGAAAACTCCCAGTACTCTCCAATCCAGACAGGCAAGACAGATGGGTATTCTGCCCTAGAAAGCAACAACAAAAAAGCAGTAACTGCTCATTTGGTCGAAAATGAGTTAATGTCATTTTTTTTCCCCCTACATTAAATACATGCTTAATCATTTGGACAAGTATCCTGCCTCTGTTGTATTGTGTTCAGGGGAAAATGTGGGTCATGTTAGACAGTAACTGTATAAAGTTATGGGGAAACCAGGGTAAATCCAAAAGGGTTGTTTTCTCAGTTCCACACTATGAGCAGATACTGCCTGTTTGGTGGTAGGACAGTATTGTCTGTTTCCTTTAGATTAAAACAACAAATGGCCAATAAGGAATAAGTGCTCTATTTCAATCCGTATCGCGTAAATTCAGCGACAACGTGATTGGGAATTTAAAAGGCAAATGTTCCTTCACGTTAGCGAACACTGCATTCACAGTTAAACACTTCGGCTCAACTCCGTAAATAACCTTTACATTTCTCTGGCGGGATCTGTCAGCCCTAATTCTTGGATACGCAGCAGAGCGACCTCTTTCAGAGCTCATTTTTACATCAGGCTACACGCAGGACAGAAAACGAAAGCCCAAAATGGCCCCCAGAATCCTTACTACCAGTGCCCTGTTTAACAGAATAGAGGGCCATTGTAGATGCAACGTATGTTACAGAGACACTAGTTTAGAGAGACTAAAGTTCATCCAGTTAACCATTCAAGGAAATACCCCCTTTTATGATGTCATTATTCCCACGTAGATCCTAGTGGAATAAACAGCCTTTGTGATGTCACGGTAAACTTCATTGTCACCTCCTGAACGTCCTGTGAACCAGCCACTGTTTCTGGCAGCAGGAGGCAAACAACAACAGCAGCCAATCAGGAAGATTATATTTATACAGGAGTCAGAAAGGAAAAGAGGCAGGTTGGAGATAGTGAAACAGGGCAGGTTGGAGATAGTGAAACAGGGCAGGTTGGAGATAGTGAAACAGGTAGGTTGGAGATAGTGAAACAGGTAGGTTGGAGATAGTGAAACAGGGCAGGTTGGAGATAGTGAAACAGGGCAGGTTGGAGATAGTGAAACAGGTAGGTTGGAGATAGTGAAACAGGGCAGGTTGGAGATAGTGAAACAGGGCAGGTTGGAGATAGTGAAACAGGCCGACTGAAGATAGTGAAACAGGCAGGTTGGAGATAGTGAAACAGGCAGGTTGGAGATAGTGAAACAGGGCAGGTTGGAGATAGTGAAACAGGCAGGTTGGAGATAGTGAAACAGGCAGGTTGGAGATAGTGAAACAGGGCAGGTTGGAGATAGTGAAACAGGCAGGTTGGAGATAGTGAAACAGGGCAGGTTGGAGATAGTAAAACAGGGCAGGTTGGAGATAGTGAAACAGGGCAGGTTGGAGATAGTGAAACAGGGCAGGTTGGAGATAGTGAAACAGGTAGGTTGGAGATAGTGAAACAGGGCAGGTTGGAGATAGTGAAACAGGCAGGTTGGAGATAGTGAAACAGGTAGGTTGGAGATAGTGAACCAGGTAGGTTGGAGATAGTGAAACAGGGCAGGTTGGAGATAGTGAAACAGGGCAGGTTGGAGATAGTGAAACAGGGCAGGTTGGAGATAGTGAAACAGGGCAGGTTGGAGATAGTGAAACAGGCAGGTTGGAGATAGCGAGACAGGCAGGCTGGAGATAGTGAAACAGGCCGACTGGAGATAGTGAAACAGGCAGGTTGGAGATAGTGAAACAGGCCGACTGAAGATAGTGAAACAGGCAGGTTGGAGATAGTGAAACAGGGCAGGTTGGAGATAGTGAAACAGGCAGGTTGGAGATAGTGAAACAGGGCAGGTTGGAGATAGTGAAACAGGGCAGGTTGGAGATAGTGAAACAGGGCAGGTTGGAGATAGTGAAACAGGCAGGTTGGAGATAGTGAAACAGGGCAGGTTGGAGATAGTGAAACAGGCAGGTTGGAGATAGTGAAACAGGGCAGGTTGGAGATAGTGAAACAGGTAGGTTGGAGATAGTGAAACAGGCAGGTTGGAGATAGTGAAACAGGCAGGCTGGAGATAGTGAAACAGGCCGACTGAAGATAGTGAAACAGGCAGGTTGGAGATAGTGAAACAGGCCGACTGAAGATAGTGAAACAGGCAGGTTGGAGATAGTGAAACAGGGCAGGTTGGAGATAGTGAAACAGGCAGGTTGGAGATAGTGAAACAGGGCAGGTTGGAGATAGTGAAACAGGGCAGGTTGGAGATAGTGAAACAGGGCAGGTTGGAGATAGTGAAACAGGCAGGTTGGAGATAGTGAAACAGGCAGGTTGGAGATAGTGAAACAGGCAGGTTGGAGATAGTGAAACAGGGCAGGTTGGAGATAGTGAAACAGGGCAGGTTGGAGATAGTGAAACAGGCAGGTTGGAGATAGTGAAACAGGCAGGTTGGAGATAGTGAAACAGGGCAGGTTGGCGATAGTGAAACAGGCAGGTTGGAGATAGTGAAACAGGCAGGTTGGAGATAGTGAAACAGGCAGGTTGGAGATAGTGAAACAGGGCAGGTTGGAGATAGTGAAACAGGTAGGTTGGAGATAGTGAAACAGGCAGGTTGGAGATAGTGAAACAGGGCAGGTTGGAGATAGTGAAACAGGGCAGGTTGGAGATAGTGAAACAGGGCAGGTTGGAGATAGTGAAACAGGGCAGGTTGGAGATAGTGAAACAGGCAGGTTGGAGATAGTGAAACAGGCAGGTTGGAGATAGTGAAACAGGGCAGGTTGGAGATAGTGAAACAGGGCAGGTTGGAGATAGTGAAACAGGGCAGGTTGGAGATAGTGAAACAGGGCAGGTTGGAGATAGTGAAACAGGCAGGTTGGAGATAGTGAAACAGGTAGGTTGGAGATAGTGAAACAGGCAGGTTGGAGATAGTGAAACAGGGCAGGTTGGAGATAGTGAAACAGGCAGGTTGGAGATAGTGAAACAGGCAGGTTGGAGATAGTGAAACAGGGCAGGTTGGAGATAGTGAAACAGGCAGGTTGGAGATAGTGAAACAGGGCAGGTTGGAGATAGTAAAACAGGGCAGGTTGGAGATAGTGAAACAGGGCAGGTTGGAGATAGTGAAACAGGGCAGGTTGGAGATAGTGAAACAGGTAGGTTGGAGATAGTGAAACAGGGCAGGTTGGAGATAGTGAAACAGGCAGGTTGGAGATAGTGAAACAGGTAGGTTGGAGATAGTGAACCAGGTAGGTTGGAGATAGTGAAACAGGGCAGGTTGGAGATAGTGAAACAGGGCAGGTTGGAGATAGTGAAACAGGGCAGGTTGGAGATAGTGAAACAGGGCAGGTTGGAGATAGTGAAACAGGCAGGTTGGAGATAGCGAGACAGGCAGGCTGGAGATAGTGAAACAGGCCGACTGGAGATAGTGAAACAGGCAGGTTGGAGATAGTGAAACAGGCCGACTGAAGATAGTGAAACAGGCAGGTTGGAGATAGTGAAACAGGGCAGGTTGGAGATAGTGAAACAGGCAGGTTGGAGATAGTGAAACAGGGCAGGTTGGAGATAGTGAAACAGGGCAGGTTGGAGATAGTGAAACAGGCAGGTTGGAGATAGTGAAACAGGGCAGGTTGGAGATAGTGAAACAGGCAGGTTGGAGATAGTGAAACAGGGCAGGTTGAGATAGTGAAACAGGCAGGTTGGAGATAGTGAAACAGGTAGGTTGGAGATAGTGAAACAGGCAGGTTGGAGATAGTGAAACAGGCAGTTTGGAGATAGTGAAAGAGGGCAGGTTGGAGATAGTGAAAAGGGGCAGGTTGGAGATAGTGAAAGAGGGCAGGTTGGAGATAGTGAAACAGGGCAGGTTGGAGATAGTCAGATAGGCATCTCAGAGACACAAACATCATCAACATCACCCTGCCCAGACCAACCTGTTCTCACCCCTATCTCAGAGACAGATACATCACCCTGCCCAGACCAACCTGTTCTCAACCCTATCTCAGAGACACAAACATCAACATCACCCTGCCCAGACCCACCTGTTCTCAACCCTATCTCAGAGACAGATACATCACCCTGCCCAGACCAACCTGTTCTCAACCCTATCTCAGAGACACACCCCTATCTCAGAGACACCCCCCTATCTCAGAGACACAACCCTATCCCAGAGACACACCCCTATCCCAGAGACACACCCCTATCCCAGAGACACACCCCTATCTCAGAGACACACCCCTATCTCAGAGACACACCCCTATCCCAGAGACACACCCCTATCTCAGAGACAGACACATCACCCTGCCCAGACCAACCTGTTCTCAACACTATCTCAGAGACAGATACATCACCCTGCCCAGACCAACCTGTTCTCATCCCTATCTCAGAGACACACCCCTATCTCAGAGACACACCCCTATCTCAGAGACACACCCCTATCTCAGAGACACACCCCTATCTCAGAGACACAACCCTATCCCAGAGACACACCCCTATCCCAGAGACACACCCCTATCCCAGAGACACACCCCTATCTCAGAGACACACCCCTATCTCAGAGACACACCCCTATCTCAGAGACACACCCCTATCCCAGAGACACACCCCTATCTCAGAGACACACCCCTATCCCAGAGACACACCCCTATCTCAGAGACACACCCATATCTCCAGTGCCTGCACTATTTTCCGACACATTTCCTCAAATTGCATCATTTCGTTCCCCTCCGTCGCCCCCACGCTCTTTCAGTATTTAGATAATAATGAAGCATATTATTTATTTCATTGTCTTAATGATGGAAGATTGTTTGGTTTCCAATTTAACTATCCAATTTTTAAAGATAACCGATGAGAATAATATCATCCAACCGATCGGGTATCTAACTGCACCATAATATGTTACGTCTTGAAATATGCAGACAGACGGATTCAATTAAGTGAAAAATTCTTCCTTAGTTGTTCATTTCCCCCGAAATCTAAAGGCAGAACCTAGATATGAGCCAATGCCTTAAGTAGTTGAACATTTTCTTACTACAACCTCGTGACAAACTGACACGTTTGAATTTGTCAAAAACGACTTTACATCAAAGGAGTGCCTTTGATTTGACGGCCTGCACATGTGCAGTTCAGCGCGAGACGACCGTGAGACCAGATGACGTGTTTCTGTGCACGAGTTTACCTAGCTAACGTCGCCATGACATCGCCTAGACGCTTGATCGGGATTTCTATTGGAGAAGCAGTTTCTGCTTATCTTCATACTGTACTGTCTTTGGTAACACGGTGGAGACGCGTGCTTTAGTTTTTAACTTTCGGTTTCGTCCACCAGTTTTAAACATCTGTAAACAACTATATCGTTTGTTATTGAAACTATATGTCCCTACACTACTCAGGGGGTGTTTTCTCACAAACTGAAATTGAGTGAACTGTGTAGAGTTTTTAGCAACCAGGAAATGACGTTTATTGTTTGCACCGGTTTTCCACTAGATAAAATAAAGTCAAACTGTATTCCCTTTTTGACAACAGAAGCCGGGCCTGGCGGAAACAGCCAATCACAACACTGGGCGGGAGAAATCCATTTCACAGCCAATCACAACACTGGGCGGGAGAAATCCATTTCACAGCCAATCACAACACTGGGCGGGAGAAATCAATTTCACAGCCAATCACAACACTGGGCGGGGTAAGTGATATTGTGAAACATCATTCCACTGTTAATGCAGATACATTATGGATGCCTGGCGGAGTGCCTGGACACAGCCCTTAGCCGTGGTATATTGGCCATATACCACAAACCCCAGAGATGCCTTATTGCTGTTATAAACTGGACAGCAACGTAATTAGAGCAGGAAAAATACATGTTTTGTCATTTTGTAAACGTTCTGATATACCACGGCTGTCAGCCAATCAGCATTCAGGGCTGGCACCACCCAGGTTATAACATGCATTAAATGAACATAGAGTAGTCAACAACATTAAAGGAGAGAAACAAGGGTTAGACAAATCAATAGTGTACTGGAGGTGCAGGAGAAAACTGGCCACACACATACATCAACATCTGACACATTTACCAGATCCTGTTTTTCACACCATGCATCACATCAAATGTAAGGAAACACTACGAGGGAGTATTGATTAAAAGGGTTAAAGACACTCATTAGAATGAAAATAGCACTCAGTGTTTTTTTTTAGGATGCAGCAACTAGGAAGTGGCAGCATCTTGTATGAATGCCGTGTTGCTGTAAATGCACTCATCTGATCACCAGCTACTTAAAGAAGTCTTTGTGGGAGGAGAACATAACGATGGATAAGGATAATTGGCCCGGGCCCGCGGCCAAATACATATCCCTTTTAATACCACACACATGTGTTTCTTTAGGTTCAATCTGTTGTTCTGCCCCTGAGCAAGGCAGTTAAGGCAGCCCCCCCCTGCACCTCTCTGATTCAGAAGGGTTGGGTTAAATGCGGAAGACACATGCTAGTGTGCTAGTGTGCTAGTGTGCTAGTGAGCTAGTGAGCTAGTGTGCTAGTGAGCTAGTGTGCTGGTGTGCTAGTGAGCTAGTGTGCTAGTGAGCTAGTGTGCTGGTGTGCTAGTGTGCTAGTGTGCTAGTGTGCTAGTGAGCTAGTGTGCTAGTGTGCTAGTGTGCTAGTGAGCTAGTGTGCTAGTGTGCTAGTGAGCTAGTGAGCTAGTGTACTAGTGAGCTGGTGTGCTAGTGAGCTAGTGTGCTAGTGTGCTAGTGTGCTAGTGAGCTAGTGTGCTAGTGAGCTAGTGTGCTAGTGTGCTAGTGTGCTAGTGAGCTAGTGTGCTAGTGAGCTATTGTGCTAGTGTGCTAGTGAGCTATTGTGCTAGTGTGCTAGTGAGCTATTGTGCTAGTGAGCTAGTGACCTAGTGAGCTAGTGTGCTAGTGTGCTAATGAGCTAGTGAGCTATTGAGCTAGTGTGATAGTGAGCTAGTGAGCTAGTGTGCTAGTGTGCTAGTGACCTAGTGAGCTAGTGTGCTAGTGTGCTAATGAGCTAGTGAGCTATTGAGCTAGTGTGATAGTGAGCTAGTGAGCTAGTGTGCTAGTGTGCTAGTGTGCTAGTGTGCTAGTGAGCTAGTGTGCTAGTGTGCTAGTGAGCTAGTGAGCATATTAGAACTGTCTATGTCTCAAATGGCACCCTAGTCCCTATTTTGCACAATCGTGGGAGGTTCTCGTCAAAACTCTCGCAATAGGAAATAGGGTGCCATGTCTTCGCCGCTTCAGCAGAAACGGCCTTTGACCCCTTTCTCTAACCACCAAAGAAGAAGAGGATAAAGGAAGTAAGAAAACACTGGAAGAAGAAGTCTATTTCTACTGAAGAAGTCAACTAATAGTAGGTAGAGAAACAGACAATTCCCCCCTGACACCAATTAGTGATGCAGGGAACCAAAATAAAACTGCCAACAAAGGCAAAAGATCTAAACCAAAATCTCTGAGATATTCCCCTGATTACCAGCAGCTAGCTAGAACAATGCCTCTCAGGTAGAGAGGAGACAGAGAACAGCCATCAATCTCACGCCAGCAGGCAGTACTCCAATTGGAGAAGAGAGAACGAGATAGCACAGGCAGTCATTAGAGAGAGAGAGAGAGAGAGAGACAGAGAGACAGAGAGAGAGAGAGAGAGGGAGAGAGAGAGAGAGAGAGAGAGAGGGACAGAGAAAGAGAGAGACAGAGAGAGAGAGAGAGAGAGAGAGAGACAGTGAGAGAGAGACAGTGAGAGAGAGACAGTGAGAGAGAGACAGAGAGAGAGAGAGAGAGGGAGAGAGGGACAGAGAAAGAGAGAGAGAGAGAGAAAGAGAGAGAGACAGTGAGAGAGAGACAGAGAGAGAGAGCTCTTCGAGCGTTCACAGTCTGTCCATCTGACACCCCAATCACATCACAGAGAAATCACACTTTACTTGAACAGAGCGATGCTCAATCATGAGTTCAAAGGAACTGAATAATATTAAGTAATGCTATAGATGGAAGGAAAGTCGTGTGGAAATCTAACAACAAAACTATTAGGCAACAACAAATTCAATCCCTTCTAGACAATTTCCTCGTCAAAAGGTGTAAACTTGGCCTCAGAAAACCTAAACAGTATATTTGACCGATCCGCTTCCCTATCAAATCTAAACATTTCAGAAAATTAACAACAATAACAAATGGTTTGATGAAGAACGCAAAAACCAAATAAATTCATTGAGAAACCTGTCCAACCAAAAACATAGAGACCTATAAAACCTGAGTCTACACCTTCACTATGGTGAATCACTAAAACAATACAGAAAAACACTACGGAAAAAGAAGGAACAGCACGTCAGAAATCAGCTCAATGTCATTGAAGAATCTAACCACTTCTGGGAAAATTGGAAAACACTAAACAAATAACAAAAAAATAGTTATCTATCCAAAATGGAGATGTATAGATAAACCACCATATTTTTGTCTCTATAACAAAGAACAAACAGCAAAAACATATACATGATCAAATACACAGCTTAGAATCAACTACTAAAGACGACCAGAACACACTGGATTCTCCAATTACCTTGAATGAACTACAGGACAAAATACAAACCCTCAAACCCAAAAAGGCCTGTGGTGTTGTTGGTATCCTCAATGAAATGATAAAATATACAGACCCACAAATTCCAATTGGTGATACTTAAACTCTTTAACATCATCCTCAGCTCTGGCATCTTCCCCAATATTTAGAACCAGGGACTGATCACCCCAATCCACAAAAGTGGAGACACATTTGACCCCAATACCTATCAGGGGATATGGGTCAACAGCATACCGTACGACAGACCACGCCTGCACACCCTAATTCAACAAACAAACAAACCAAAACAAAGGCAAAGTCTTCTTATATTTTGTTGATTTAAAAAAAGCTTTAGACTCAATTTGTCAGGAGGGTCTGTTATACAAACTGATGGAAAGTGGTGTTGAGGGAGAAACATATGTATTTATTTATTTATTTATTTTCACCTTTATTTAACCAGGTAGGCAAGTTGAGAACAAGTTCTCATTTACAATTGCGACCTGGCCATATGACATTATAAAATCAATGAACACTAACAACAAGTGTGCGGTTAAAATGATTCAAATCGGCAAACAACTGAGCTGCACTTCATAACCTCCTGCCAAATGTATGACCATATTAGAGACACATATCTCCCTCAGATTGCACAGACCCACAAAGAATTTGAAAATAAAACACATTTTGATGAACTCCCATATCTACAGTGTTCCATCACAGCAGCAAGATGTGTGACCTTTTGCCACGAGAAAAGGGCAACCAGTGAAGAACAAACACCATTGTAAATACAACCCATATTTATGTTTATTTATTTTCCCTGTTATACTTTTGCAATTTGCACATCAAATAGACATAATATGACATTTGAAATGTATTTATTCTTTTGGAACTTCTGTGAGTGTAATGTGTAATGTTTACTGTTCATTTTTATTGTTTATTTCACTTTTGTTTATTATCTATTTCACTTGCTTAATAAAGACCCCTAATTGAAATTGAGAGAGTGAGACTGTCTGAGGACACTCCCTCCTCTCTCTACCTCCACACTACCTCCTCTGAGGACACTCCCTCCCTCTGAGGACACTCCCTCCTCTCTCTATCTCCACACTACCTCCTCTGAGGACACTCCCTCCCTCTCTCTACCTCCACACTACCTCCTCTGAGGACACTCCCTCCTCTCTCTACCTCCACACTACCTCCTCTGAGGACACTCCCTCCTCTGAGGACACTCCCTCCTCTCTACCTCCACACTACCTCCTCTGAGGACACTCCCTCCTCTCTCTACCTCCACACTACCTCCTCTGAGGACACTCCCTCCTCTCTACCTCCACACTACCTCCTCTGAGGACACTCCCTCCTCTCTCTACCTCCACACTACCTCCTCTGA
This sequence comes from Oncorhynchus masou masou, assembly GCF_036934945.1. Classification (NCBI taxonomy): domain Eukaryota; kingdom Metazoa; phylum Chordata; class Actinopteri; order Salmoniformes; family Salmonidae; genus Oncorhynchus; species Oncorhynchus masou. The sequence continues at coordinate 15,108 of NW_027009538.1, read as the reverse complement.
GGACACTCCCTCCTCTCTCTACCTCCACACTACCTCCTCTGAGGACACTCCCTCCTCTCTCTACCTCCACACTCCCTCCTCTGAGGACACTACCTCCTCTGAGGACACTCCCTCCTCTCTCTACCTCCACACTACCTCCTCTGAGGACACTCCCTCCTCTCTCTACCTCCACACTACCTCCTCTGAGGACACTCCCTCCTCTGAGGACACTCCCTCCTCTGAGGACACTCCCTCATCTCTTTACCTCCACACTACCTCCTCTGAGGACACTCCCTCCTCTCTCTACCTCCACACTACCTCCTCTGAGGACACTCCCTCCTCTGAGGACACTCCCTCCTCTCTCTACCTCCACACTACCTCCTCTGAGGACACTCCCTCCTCTCTCTACCTCCACACTACCTCCTCTGAGGACACTACCTCCTCTCTCTACCTCCACCCCCCCCCCCTGAGGACACTCCCAAGACCCACTAACCACTGCTGGAGCAAGACCCCCTAACCACTGACCACTGCTGGAGCAAGACTCACTAACCACTGACTACTGCTGGAGCAAGACTCACTAACCACTGACTACTGCTGGAGCAAGACTCACTAACCACTGCTGGAGCAAGACCCACTAACCACTGCTGGAGCAAGACCCACTAACCACTAACTACTGCTGGAGCAAGACTCACTAACCACTAACTACTGCTGGAGCAAAACCCACTAACCACTGACCACTGCTGGAGCAAGACTCACTAACCACTGACTACTGCTGGAGCAAGACTCACTAACCACTGACTACTGCTGGACCAAGACTCACTAACCACTGACCACTGCTGGAGCAAGACTTACTAACCACTGCTGGAGCAAGACCCACTAACCAGTGACTACTGCTGGAGCAAGACCCACTAACCACTGACCATTGATGGAGCAAGACTCACTAACCACTGACTACTGCTGGAGCAAGACCCACTAACCACTGACCATTGATGGAGCAAGACTCACTAACCACTGCTGGAGCAAGACTCACTAACCACTGCTGGAGCAAGACTCACTAACCACTGCTGGAGCAAGACCCAATAACCACTGATGGAGCAAGACCCACTAACCACTGATGGAGCAAGACCCACTAACCACTGATGAAGCAAGACCCACTAACCACTGACTCCTGCTGGAGCAAGACCCACTAACCACTGATGGAGCAAGACTCACTAACCACTGATGGAGCAAGACTCACTAACCACTGCTGGAGCAAGACTCACTAACCACTGCTGGAGCAAGACCCAATAACCACTGATGAAGGAAGACCCACTAACCACTGATGGAGCAAGACTCACTAACCACTGATGGAGCAAGACCCACTAACCACTGACTCCTGCTGGAGCAAGACCCACTAACCACTGATGGAGCAAGACCCACTAACCACTGCTGGAGCAAGACTCACTAACCACTGCTGGAGCAAGACCCAATAACCACTGATGGAGCAAGACTCACTAACCACTGCTGGAGCAAGACCCACTAACCACTGACTACTGCTGGAGCAAGACCCACTAACCACTGACCACTGCTGGAGCAAGACTCACTAACCACTGACTACTGCTGGAGCAAGACTCACTAACCACTGACTACTGCTGGAGCAAGACTCACTAACCACTGCTGGAGCAAGACCCAATAACCACTGCTGGAGCAAGACCCACTAACCACTGACCACTGCTGGAGCAAGACTCACTAACCACTGCTGGAGCAAGACTCACTAACCACTGACTATTGCTGGAGCAAGACTCACTAACCACTGCTGGAGCAAGACCCACTAACCACTGCTGGAGCAAGACTCACTAACCACTGCTGGAGCAAGACCCACTAACCACTGACCACTGCTGGAGCAAGACTCACTAACCACTGCTGGAGCAAGAAGAGAGAAGGATAGAGTCAGAGGAGAAGAGAGGAAAGAGAGAGGATGGAGGGAGAAACAGGAAGAGAGAAGGATAGAGTCAGAGGAGAAGAGAGGAAAGAGAGGATGGAGGGAGAAACAGGAAGAGAGAAGGATAGAGTCAGAGGAGAAGAGAGGAAAGAGAGAGGATGGAGGGAGAAACAGGAAGAGAGAAGGATAGTCAGAGGACAAGAGAGGAAAGAGAGAGGATGGAGGGAGAAACAGGAAGAGAGAAGGATAGAGTCAGAGGAGAAGAGAGGAAAGATCAGAAAAGGATGAGAAATGAAACAGAGAGGACGGTAATAAGATACTAATGCCAATATGACAAACAGTGTTTTCTTCAGGTTGTCTAATAGCTTCAGTACAATGTCTCATCTTTACTCTTCAGCGAGAACAAATATCTCCGGTGAGGGACCTTTTGACATGAGCTCTGAATATTTCCCTCGTCTGTGGTGTTGTGTCACAGAGATGTGTATATTACATTGTCATGACTGTGTCTCTGGCTCCAGTCCCGACTGGGGAAGTTGTTATTAAATGAGCCTATCCGGCAGCCCCATCTGGTAACCCTGAGCGTGTAATGGCTGTCCTCGGGTTGTCACCACATAAACGAACATCAACGCAACATTTTAATTTGTTTCTAGAGTTGTGTATGACTTGCATTTTAATGAAACAACATTCAGAGCAGAAATGATTTCTCAAGTTCAATAGTTCCCGATGAGTGAATGGCTGGCTGTTATTGGCCCTTTTACAGAGAAGGGTTTGACCTCGCCAATCAAGATGCCCTCAACAACGTGACGACTTTGTTATTCTTACACAAATCAAGTTAACTGGGAAAGAAAAGAGCATAAATGTTGCATATCTCTGCAGGTTTCATAAAGAAAGAATTTAAATGATCAACAACCTTTGTCACTTGTGAGACCTAACGCACAAAGCGTTGCCATGGCTACTCGGCACTGAGGCGCACACACCCACAGTCGTAAATCACAACAAACTGACGTGTGTGTGTGTGAGAGAGACGTCAGACGAAGCAGTAGTAGAATACAAGATGTCATAACCCTGCTGTGGCTTTAAAGCAGAAAAGCAGAGCTAAACGGTACTGTGGGGTCACAGTGGGTTACTGCTGCAGCTCCTTGAAAGCACTGGTGGCAGAGTGCCTGTGTTCAACCGCGAAGGCCTGTTAGGAGCAGCAGGATCGACGGATAGATAGGCCGGTGTGTGTGTGTGTGTGTGTGTGTGTGTGTGTGTGTGTGTGTGTGTGTGTGTGTGTGTGTGTGTGTGTGTGTGTGTGTGTGTGTGTGTGTGTGTGTGATACTGTAGATAGGCAAATCAAGGTCGTAAAGAAGAGCCACTTCCCCATCCCCCACAAGGCACCATGGTGATTAGAGGACAGCGTCCTCCTATGAGGGCCTCCACCACGTGATTTGTTGCCTCCTGCCTACCCTCCTGCATCTCTCCCTTTCTCCTTCCCTCCCTAAATCTATCCCTCTCTCCCGCCCTATCGGCCTCTCTCGCTGTCTGGCTGTCTAATTGCCTGTCTCTCTGTCCAACTGCCTGTCTGCCTGCTTCCCTACCTGTCTGTCTTCCTCTCTGCCTGCCTGTATCCCTGTCTGCCTACCTCTCTGTCTGTCTGTTTGCCTGCCTTCCACCCTGCCTGTCTGCAAGCCTCTCTGTCTAACTGTCTGTCTGCAAGCCTCTCTGTCTAACTGTCTGCCTGCCTGTCTCCCTGTCTGCCTACCTCTCTGTCTGTCTGTTTGCCTGCCTTCCACCCTGCCTGTCTGCAAGCCTCTCTGTCTAACTGCCTGTTTGCCTGCATGCCTCTCTGTCTAACTGCCTGTTTGCCTGCATGCCTCTGTCTAACTGTCTGCCTGCCTGTCTGCCTGCCTGTCTCCCTGTCTGCCTACCTCTCTGTCTGTCTGTTTGCCTGCCTTCCACCCTGCCTGTCTGCAAGCCTCTCTGTCTAACTGTCTGTCTGCAAGCCTCTCTGTCTAACTGTCTGTTTGCCTGCATGCCTCTCTGTCTAACTGCCTGTTTGCCTGCATGCCTCTCTGTCTAACTGTCTGCCTGCCTGTCTCCCTGTCTGCCTACCTCTCTGTCTGTCTGTTTGCCTGCCTTCCACCCTGTCTGCCTGCAAGCCTCTCTGTCTAACTGTCTGTTTGCCTGCATGCCTCTCTGTCTAACTGTCTGTCTGCATGCCTCTCTGTCTAACTGCCTGTTTGCCTGCCTGCCTCTCTGTCTAACTGTCTGTTTGCCTGCATGCCTCTCTGTCTAACTGTCTGCCTGCCTGCCTCTCTGTCTAACTGCCTGTTTGCCTGCATGCCTCTCTGTCTAACTGTCTGTCTGCATGCCTCTCTGTCTAACTGTCTGCCTGCCTGCCTCTCTGTCTAACTGCCTGTTTGCCTGCATGCCTCTCTGTCTAACTGTCTGTCTGCATGCCTCTCTGTCTAACTGCCTGTTTGCCTGCATGCCTCTCTGTCTAACTGCCTGTTTGCCTGCATGCCTCTCTGTCTCCCTCCCTGCCTGTCTGCCTGCCTGTCTCCCTCCCTGCCTGTCTGCATGCCTCTCCGTCTAACTGTCTGCCTGCCTGTCTCCTCCCTGCCTGTGTAACACAAGCCCTAGAGACCCAGAGGACTATAGCCTATACCATGAAGGTGACACTGTCACAGTCAACTGACTCCCCTTGAGAATCAAGACTGTAGGAAACAGACTCCCAGGTCTAAAGTAGTGCACTATATCGGGAATAGGGTGCCATAGGGCCCAAGTCTAATGTAGTGCACTATATAGGGAATATATTGCCATAGGGACCAGGTCTAACGTAGTGCACTATATCGGGAATAGGGTTCCATAGGGCCCAGGTCTAAAGTAGTGTACTATATAGGGAATAGGGTCCCATAGGGCCAAGATCTAAAGTAGTACACTATATATAGGGAATAGGGTCCCATAGGGCTAAGATCTAAAGTAGTGTACTATATATAGGGAATAGGGTCCCATAGGGCCAAGATCTAAAGTAGTGTACTATATATAGGGAATAGGGTCCCATAGGGCCAAGATCTAAAGTAGTACACTATATATAGGGAATAGGGTCTCATAGGGCCAAGATCTAAAGTAGTGTACTATATATAGGGAATAGGGTCCCATAGGGCCAAGATCTAAAGTAGTGTACTATATATAGGGAATAGGGTCCCATAGGGCCAAGATCTAAAGTAGTGTACTATATATAGGGAATAGGGTCCCATAGGGCCAAGATCTAAAGTAGTGTACTATATATAGGGAATAGGGTCCCATAGGGCCAAGATCTAAAGTAGTACACTATATATAGGGAATAGGGTCCCATAGGGCCAAGATCTAAAGTAGTGTACTATATATAGGGAATAGGGTCCCATAGGGCCAAGATCTAAAGTAGTGTACTATATATAGGGAATAGGGTCCCATAGGGCCAAGATCTAAAGTAGTACACTATATACAGGGAATAGGGTCCCATAGGGCCAAGATCTAAAGTAGTGTACTATATATAGGGAATAGGGTCCCATAGGGCCAAGATCTAAAGTAGTACACTATATATAGGGAATAGGGTCCCATAGGGCCAATATCTAAAGTAGTGTACTATATATAGGGAATAGGGTCCCATAGGGCCAATATCTAAAGTAGTGTACTATATATAGGGAATAGGGTCCCATAGGGCACAGGTCTAAAGTAGTGTACTATATATAGGGAATAGGGTCCCATAGGGCACAGGTCTAAAGTAGTGTACTATATATAGGGAATAGGGTCCCATAGGGCCAAGATCTAAAGTAGTGTACTATATATAGGGAATAGGGTCCCATAGGGCCAAGATCTAAAGTAGTGTACTATATATAGGGAATAGGGTCCCATAGGGCCAAGATCTAAAGTAGTACACTATATATAGGGAATAGGGTCCCATAGGGCCAAGATCTAAAGTAGTGTACTATATATAGGGAATAGGGTCCCATAGGGCCAAGATCTAAAGTAGTACACTATATATAGGGAATAGGGTCCCATAGGGCCAATATCTAAAGTAGTGTACTATATATAGGGAATAGGGTCCCATAGGGCCAATATCTAAAGTAGTGTACTATATATAGGGAATAGGGTCCCATAGGGCACAGGTCTAAAGTAGTGTACTATATATAGGGAATAGGGTCCCATAGGGCACAGGTCTAAAGTAGTGTACTATATATAGGGAATAGGGTCCCATAGGGCCAAGATCTAAAGTAGTGTACTATATATAGGGAATAGGGTCCCATAGGGCCAAGATCTAAAGTAGTGTACTATATATAGGGAATAGGGTCCCATAGGGCCAAGATCTAAAGTAGTACACTATATATAGGGAATAGGGTCCCATAGGGCCAAGATCTAAAGTAGTGTACTATATATAGGGAATAGGGTCCCATAGGGCCAAGATCTAAAGTAGTGTACTATATATAGGGAATAGGGTCCCATAGGGCCAAGATCTAAAGTAGTACACTATATATAGGGAATAGGGTCCCATAGGGCCAAGATCTAAAGTAGTGTACTATATATAGGGAATAGGGTCCCATAGGGCCAAGATCTAAAGTAGTACACTATATATAGGGAATAGGGTCCCATAGGGCCAATATCTAAAGTAGTGTACTATATATAGGGAATAGGGTCCCATAGGGCCAATATCTAAAGTAGTGTACTATATATAGGGAATAGGGTCCCATAGGGCACAGGTCTAAAGTAGTGTACTATATATAGGGAATAGGGTCCCATAGGGCACAGGTCTAAAGTAGTGTACTATATATAGGGAATAGGGTCCCATAGGGCCAAGATCTAAAGTAGTGTACTATATATAGGGAATAGGGTCCCATAGGGCCAAGATCTAAAGTAGTGTACTATATATAGGGAATAGGGTCCCATAGGGCCAAGATCTAAAGTAGTGTACTATATATAGGGAATAGGGTCCCATAGGGCCAAGATCTAAAGTAGTGTACTATATATAGGGAATAGGGTCCCATAGGGCCAAGATCTAAAGTAGTGTACTATATATAGGGAATAGGGTCCCATTGGGCCAAGATCTAAAGTAGTGTACTATATATAGGGAATAGAGCCCAGGTCTAAAGTAGTGCACTATATAGGGAATAGGGCCCAGGTCTAAAGTAGTGCACTATATATAGGGAATAGGGTGCCATAGGGCCCAGGTCTAAAGTAGTGCACTATATAGGGCCTTGGTCAAAAGTAGTGCACTATATATAGGGAATATGGTGCCATAGGGCCCAGGTCTAAAGTGGGCGTCAGGGTAGCCTAGTGGTTAGAGCGTTGGACTAGTAACCGGAAGGTTGCAAGTTCAAACCCCCGAGCTGACAAGGTACAAATCTGTCGTTCTGCCCCTGAACAAGGCAGTTAACCCACTGTTCCTAGGCTGTCATTGAAAATAAGAATGTGTTCTTAACTGACTTGACTAGTTAAATGAAGGTAAAATTAAAGTAGTGCACTATATAGGGAATAGATCTATATAGTAGGGCCCAGGTCTAAAGTGGGCGTCAGGGTAGCCTAGTGGTCAAAACTAGTGCACTATATATAGGGAATAGGTGCCATAGGGCCCCGGATCTAAAGTAGTGCACTATATATAGGGAATAGGGTGCCATAGGGCCCCGGATCTAAAGTAGCCCTCTATATAGGGCAGATTGAAATGCTTTATAATGTGTCAGTTCACAGGTCGCCACTTGATTGTGCTGCTTAGGGAAGCTACTTTCAACGCTTTCCGAACGTTTAACATCTCTTAATTGGGTCTCGATTCAGACATGGTCGACAATCATTCTCAATCTTTTTTTTAAATAAAAAAACATGTTATCTAATTGGTAGTTACAGTCTTGTCCCATCGTTGCAGCTCCCCTACGGACTCGGGAGAGGCGAAGGTCGAGAGCCGCGCGTCCTCTAAAACACGACACTGCTTGACACACTGCTCACCTTAACCCGGAAGCCAGCCATACCAATGACACACTGCTCTCCTTAACCCGGAAGCCAGCCATACCAATGACACACTGCTCACCTTAACCCGGAAGCCAGCCATACCAATGACACACTGCTCACCTTAACCTGGAAGCCAGGCATACCAATGTGTCAGAGGAAACACCATACAGTTGGTGACCGGAGGTCAGCTTGCTGGTGGCACGGCCCGCCACAAGGAGTCACTAAAGTGCGATGGGCCAAACCCCGACCTAACTCGGACGACGCTGGGCCAACTGTACGCCGCCTCATGGGTTTCCACGTCACAGCCGGCTGTGACACAGCCTGGGATCGAACCCGGGTCTGTAGTGACGCCCAAGCGCTGCGATACAGTTTTACAGCGGGGAAATGAAAACGTGTCAATTTTCTACACTACGTTCTCAATGAATTGCCATCCAAAAGAGCCAATTGTTCAAGAAATATCCTTCAAATGTTGATTTCTTACATTGTGACAATAATGACATCACGTGAATGACCCATACTAGCTGAGGTAATATTATGAACAGAGGTCAAGTTTAAAACGGACAGTCTCTTGACACCCCACATAAGAGGCATCATCAATTCTATCGTCCTTTTAGTAGCTGTTGTCTAAATGACCCGTAAGGGAATGTGTCCCCAACACATAATAACCTCAACAGACACGCAATAAAACAGATGAACGTCGAGAAACCCATTCAGTCCGCCTCAATAATCCTAATGGAGAGCGTAGAGGGAGCAGTATAATCTCTGTTAGTGGTGACTACACACCTACCTGTTCCTGTACTATCATGGAGAGGAGATAATACCTGTTGTTGTTTCCCCTCTACTTATCACATTCACTACCGCTCTACTGTTTCAGAGAGCACAGATATAGACAGCAACTACTTACACAGAGAACAGTGGGGAGGACCTCAGATCAAAAAGATGCAAAGACCCTGGGCTGGGACCCTGGGATGGGACCCTGGGCTGGGACCCTGGGATGGCACCCTGGGCTGGGACCCTGGGCTGGGACCCTGGGATGGGACCCTGGGATGGGACCCTGGGATGGCACCCTGGGATGGCACCCTGGGCTGGGACCCTGGGCTAGGACCCTGGGCTAGGACCTTGGGCTAGGACCTTGGGCTGGGACCCTGGGCTGGAACCCTGTGCTGGAACCCTGGGATAGGAAATTGGGTTGGGACCCTGGGCTAGGACCCTGGGCTGGAACCCTGGGTTGGGACCCTGGGCTGGGACCCTGGGCTAGGACTCTGGGCTGGGACACTGAGCTGGGACCCTGGGCTGGGACCCTAGGATGGGACCCTGGGCTGGGACCCTGGGATAGGACTCTGGGCTGGGACCCTGGGATAGGACCCTGTGCTGGGACTGGAGGAGAGGAGACATTAAATACCTACAGTAATGTATGTAATGGAGGTGACTCAGTGAGAAGTAACCTTGACTAGGACCTGAAGGCTTCAGTTATCTCCTTGAAGTAATGCCCAAGGTTTTGCCGGTGTTTAGCTCAGCAAAGTCTTACTGGTCTCAGGTGACCAGGTTCAAACCAGAGTCTTACTGGTCTCAGGTGACCAGGTTCAAACCAGAGTCTTACTGGTCTCAGGTGACCAGGTTCAAACCAGAGTCTTACTGGTCTCAGGTGACCCAGGTTCAAACCAGAGTCTTACTGGTCTCAGGTGACCAGGTTCAAACCAGGGTCTTTCTGGTCTCAGGTGACCAGGTTCAAACCAGGGTCTTTCTGGTCTCAGGTGACCAGGTTCAAACCAGAGTCTTACTGGTCTCAGGTGACCAGGTTCAAACCAGAGTCTTACTGGTCTCAGGTGACCAGGTTCAAACCAGAGTCTTACTGGTCTCAGGTGACCAGGTTCAAACCAGAGTCTTACTGGTCTCAGGTGACCAGGTTCAAACCAGAGTCTTACTGGTCTCAGGTGACCAGGTTCAAACCAGAGTCTTACTGGTCTCAGGTGACCAGGTTCAAACCAGAGTCTTACTGGTCTCAGGTGACCAGGTTCAAACCAGAGTCTTACTGGTCTCAGGTGACCAGGTTCAAACCAGGGTCTTACTGGTCTCAGGTGACCCAGGTTTAAACCAGAGTCTTACTGGTCTCAGGTGACCAGGTTCAAACCAGAGTCTTACTGGTCTCAGGTGACCAGGTTCAAACCAGAGTCTTACTGGTCTCAGGTGACCAGGTTCAAACCAGAGTCTTACTGGTCTCAGGTGACCAGGTTCAAACCAGGGTCTTTCTGGTCTCAGGTGACCAGGTTCAAACCAGAGTCTTACTGGTCTCAGGTGACCCAGGTTCAAACCAGGGTCTTACTGGTCTCAGGTGACCAGGTTCAAACCAGAGTCTTACTGGTCTCAGGTGACCAGGTTCAAACCAGAGTCTTACTGGTCTCAGGTGACCAGGTTCAAACCAGAGTCTTAATGGTCTCAGGTGACCAGGTTCAAACCAGAGTCTTACTGGTCTCAGGTGACCAGGTTCAAACCAGAGTCTTTCTGGTCTCAGGTGACCAGGTTCAAACCAGGGTCTTACTGGTCTCAGGTGACCAGGTTCAAACCAGAGTCTTTCTGGTCTCAGGTGACCAGGTTCAAACCAGAGTCTTACTGGTCTCAGGTGACCAGGTTCAAACCAGGGTCTTTCTGGTCTCAGGTGACCAGGTTCAAACCAGAGTCTTACTGGTCTCAGGTGACCAGGTTCAAACCAGAGTCTTTCTGGTCTCAGGTGACCAGGTTCAAACCAGAGTCTTACTGGTCTCAGGTGACCAGGTTCAAACCAGAGTCTTACTGGTCTCAGGTGACCAGGTTCAAACCCAGACAGCCGTATAAACAGAGGAGAGTCTGATGGTGAGAAGGTTAGGAGAAAATCCCATGTCTAAAGGAATACAAATGTTTACCGTAACACCAAACCCAGGTGGACAAATGTCTCTCAGTATGGTATTCAAGAAACAGCAAGTCAGGGCACAATGTCCATTATAAAGTATTAAGGCCAGGGTAACAGTCTGAAGCATCCCAGTCCTCAGCCCTATGTGACCCAGGAGACATCTGCTCCCTATGGATAACAGAGAGAGAACAGGAGAAGTGTGCTCCCTATGGATAACAGAGAGAACAGGAGAAGTGTGGTCCCTATGGATAACAGAGAGAGCAGGAGAAGTGTGGTCCCTATGGATAACAGAGAGAACAGGAGAAGTGTGGTCCCTATGGATAACAGAGAGAACAGGAGAAGTGTGGTCCCTATGGATAACAGAGAGAACAGGAGAAGTGTGGTCCCTATGGATAACAGAGAGAGCAGGAGAAGTGTGCTCCTTATGGGATAACAGAGAGAGCAGGAGAAGTGTGGTCCCTATGGATAACAGAGAGAACAGGAGAAGTGTGCTCCCTATGGATAACAAAGATAGAGCAGGAGAAGTGTGCTCCCTATGGATAACAGAGAGAGCAGGAGAAGTGTGGTCCCTATGGATAATAGAGAGCAGGAGAAGTGTGGTCCCTATGGATAACAGAGAAGCAGGAGAAGTGTGGTCCCTATGGATAATAGAGAGCAGGAGAAGTGTGCTCCTATGGATAACAGAGAGAACAGGAGAAGTGTGGTCCCTATGGATAACAGAGAGAGCAGGAGAAGTGTGAACCTTATGGATAACAGAGAGAGCAGGAGAAGTGTGGTCCCTATGGATAACAGAGAGAGCAGGAGAAGTGTGCTCCCTATGGATAACAGAGAGAGCAGGAGAAGTGTGTCCCTATGGATAATAGAGAGAGCAGGGGAGAAGTGTGGTCCCTATGGATAACAGAGAGCACAGGAGAAGTGTGGTCCCTATGGATATCAGAGAGAGAGCAGGAGAAGTGTGCTCCCTATGGATAACAGAGAGAGCAGGAGAAGTGTGGTCCCTATGGATAACAGAGAGAGCAGGAGAAGTGTGGTCCCTATGGATAACAGAGAGAGCAGGAGAAGTGGTCCCTATGGATAACAGAGAGAGCAGGAGAAGTGTGGTCCCTATGGATAACAGAGAGAACAGGAGAAGTGTGCTCCCTATGGATAACAGAGAGCAGGAGAAGTGGTCCATATGGATAACAGAGAGAGCAGGAGAAGTGTGCTCCCTATGGATAACAGAGAGAGCAGGAGAAGTGTGCTCCTTATGGATAACAGAGAGAACAGGAGAAGTGTGGTCCCTATGGATAACAGAGAGAGCAGGAGAAGTGTGGTCCCTATGGATAACAGAGAGAGCAGGAGAAGTGTGCTCCCTATGGATAACAGAGAGAGCAGGGAGAAGTGTGCTCCTTTATGGATAACAGAGAGAGAGAGCAGGAGAAGTGTGGTCCCTATGGATAACAGAGAGAGAGCAGGAGAAGTGTGGTCCTTATGGTTAACAGAGAGAGCAGGAGAAGTGTGGTCCCTATGGATAACAGAGAGAGAGCAGGAGAAGTGTGCTCCTTATGGATAACAGAGAGAGCAGGAGAAGTGTGGTCCCTATGGATAACAGAGAGAGCAGGAGAAGTGTGGTCCCTATGGATAACAGAGAGAGCAGGAGAAGTGTGCTCCTTATGGATAACAGAGAGAGCAGGAGAAGTGTGGTCCTATGGATAACAGAGAGAGCAGGAGAAGTGTGCTCCTATGGATAACAGAGAGAGCAGGGAGAAGTGTGCTCCCTATGGATAACAGAGAGAGAGCAGGAGAAGTGTGCTCCTTATGGATAACAGAGAGAGCAGGAGAAGTGTGGTCCCTATGGATAACAGAGAGAGCAGAGAGAAGTGTGCTCCCTATGGATAACAGAGAGAGAACAGGAGAAGTGTGGTCCCTATGGATAACAGAGAGAGCAGGAGAAGTGTGCTCCTTATGGATAACAGAGAGAGCACAGGAGAAGTGTGCTCCCTATGGATAACAGAGAGAGCACAGGAGAAGTGTGGTCCCTATGGATAACAGAGAGCACAGGAGAGTGTGGTCCCTATGGATATCAGAGAGAGAGCAGGAGAAGTGTGCTCCCTATCAATAACAGAGAGAACAGGAGAAGTGTGGTCCCTATGGATAACAGAGAGAGAGCAGGAGAAGTGTGGTCCTTATGGATAACAGTAGAGCAGGAGAAGTGTGCTCCTTATGGATAACAGAGAGAACAGGAGAAGTGTGGTGCCTATGGATAACAGAGAGAGAGCAGGAGAAGTGTGGTCCCTATGGATAACAGAGAGAGAGCAGAGAAGTGTGCTCCCTATGGATAACAGAGAGAGTGCAGGAGAAGTGTGGTCCCTATGGATAACAGAGAGCGAGAGGGAGAAGTGTGCTCCCTATGGATAACAGAGAGAGAGCAGGAGAAGTGTGGTCCCTATGGATAACAGAGAGAGCAGGAAGTGTGGTCCCTATGGATAACAGAGAGAACAGGAGAAGTGTGGTCCCTATGGATAACAGAGAGAGCAGGAGAAGTGTGCTCCTATGGATAACAGAGAGAGTGCAGGAGAAGTGTGGTCCCATGGATAACAGAGAGAAGGCAGGAGAAGTGTGCTCCCTATGGATAACAGAGAGAGAGCAGGAGAAGTGTGGTCCCTATGGATAACAGAGCAGGAGAAGTGTGGTCCCTATGGATAACAGAGAGAACAGGAGAAGTGTGGTCCCTATGGATAACAGAGAGAGAGCAGGAGAAGTGTGCTCCCTATGGATAACAGAGAGAGTGCAGGAGAAGTGTGGTCCCTATGGATAACAGAGAGAGGTGCAGGAGAAGTGTGGTCCCTATGGATAACAGAGAGAACAGGAGAAGTGTGCTCCCTATGGATAACAGAGAGAGAGCAGGAGAAGTGTGGTCCCTATGGATAATAGAGAGAGCAGGAGAAGTGTGCTTCAACAGCCTCAACACCACTGAATCATTACAGACATCATCTGCAACCATGATGCTCTCAGGCACCTTGGCTCTCTCTATCCCCCACACTGTCTCTATCCCCCCACCCTCTCTCTCTCTATCCCCCACACTCTCTGTCCCCCCACCCTCTCTCTCTCTATCCCCCCCACTGTCTCTGTCCCCCCACCCTCTCTCTCAATTCAATTCAATTCAATTCAAGGGGCTTTTTTGGCATGGGAAACATGTGTTAACATTGCCAAAACAAGTAAGGTATATAATATATAAAGTGAAATAAACAATAAAAATTAACAGTAGACATCACACATACAGAAGTTTCAAAACAATAAAGACATTACAAATGTCATATTATATATATATATATATATATATACAGTGTTTTTACAATGTGCAAATGGTAAAGGACACAAGATAAAATAAATAAGCATAGATATGTGTTGTATTTACAATGGTGCGTGTTCTTCACTGGTTGCCCTTTTCTCGTGGCAACAGGTCACAAATCTTGCTGCTCTGATGGCACACTGTGGAATTTCACCCAGTAGATATGGGAGTTTTTCAAAATTGGATTTGTTTTCGAATTCTTTGTGGATCTGTGTAATCTGAGGGAAATATGTCTCTCTAATATGGTCATACATTGGGCAGGAGGTTAGGAAGTGCAGCTCAGTTTCCACCTCATTTTGTGGGCAGTGAGCACATAGCCTGTCTTCTCTTGAGAGCCATGTCTGCCTACGTCGGCCTTTCTCAATAGCAAGGCTATGCTCGCTGAGTCTGTACATCTCTCTCTCTATCCCCCACACTGTCTCTATCCCCCCACCCTCTCTCTCTCTACCCCCCACCCTCTCTCTATTCCCCCACCCCCTCTCTCTCTCTCTCTCTACCCCCCACCCTGTCTCTATCCCCCACCCTCTCTCTCTCTCTATCCCCCCACCCTGTCTCAATTCAATTCAATTCAAGGGGCTTTATTGGCATGGGAAACATGTGTTAACATTGCCAAAGCAAGTAAGGTATATCTCTCTATCCCACCCTCTCTCTCCATATCTCACACTAACACATTCACACCAACGTGCGCACACACACACACACACACACACACACACACACACACACACACACATTACTATACTGCTTACAACAAGGGCATAAGCATTCTATCCTCACCTTACTTTACAGATACAGAAATCTCACAATTTGAGGGCAGAATGTATTGAGATCAATAAATAAATGACGTATTGTTTTAATGTTATGAGAGTAAATGTTCTGTAATGGACCTATAGTACCGTGTAACAGGTCTAGAAACATTTGTTTTTACACCTACACATTTGAAACAATAGGTATTGTTGTCATTCTTTGGTTTCTGGACCGAGCAGTTTAGCCTCGGGTGGACTAACGGTAAATGACCAGAGTGACACT
>NW_027009537.1:0-40000 GCF_036934945.1 Oncorhynchus masou masou | reverse complement strand
ATAATGAGTCCCAAATGTAGAGTTTGTCAGAGAGGTAAAAACATGACGTTAGTGAGACCAGAAACACCACGTTCATCCACTGCTAAATGGACAGTGACATGTGAGTCTGTTGGTCATTCCTTGAGCTAGGAGCTCACATGACCGTATCTCTATTTATCTTCCCTTCTTTGCAATGTGCCTCTTCCGCTGCCTCTCTCTCTCTCTCTGTCTCTCTCTCTCTGTCTCTCTCTCTCTCTCTCTCTCTCTCTCTCTCTCTCTCTCTCTCTCTCTCTCTCTCTCTCTCTCTCTCTCTCTCTCTCTCTCTCTCTCTGTTGGAAACAGAGGTTGAGTGGAGGGGGAGAAAGGGGTGTGACAGGAATTACTGTCCTAAGCAGAAAGGTGCCATACACACACCCTTTCCCCCATCATTTTCAGATGTCAGTCCTGCTCTGTGACAGTGTCAGCTTCACTGAGAGGAAAGTAGGGGAAAAGGTTTGCACCCGCATATTATGGGATGTCACCTGTAGACTACAGCATTAGAAGTCTATAATACATCAGAGCTGTGTGTGTGTGTGAAAGTGCAGTAGAGACAAGTTGGTGATCACAGCCCAGACTGTGAGATGCACAGACGTCATATAGACAGTTCCATTTGAAACCCGTTGTTGACATCAGTGTTGGTGTGGTAGCCGTGGTAACGCTGGTGGTTAATACTGTACAGTAGACAAACGTGGAGGTCGGTCTGGGGTCATCATAAGCTGGAAAATGAAAGAGGAAGAGAATCTGAAATATAATACTCTACATTTCCATGGATTGACGTAATTTTCCTTTTATGGATGTGCAGAAGAGCAGACCGCCTGCCCTTCACCTCTCCTCCATCTCTGGACAGCGATGAAAGAGACTAGCTACGTAGATGACAGTACACAACCCCTCCTCCTCTCCTGGGCTTCGCTCACCTTGTTCATACCAAAGGGGAGGTGAAAGCTTATGACAGAGGCAACACAACCTCCAACTTATTCTCATTTTGCCTCGTAATTCAATATGATGTCACATAGTGCTTGTACAGAAGGTGCCTGTATAAAATAATCCAGGACCTTGAAGGTATTATTTTAATAGTGATTCAAGTTAGGATTGAGGAGCAGAACACGAAAATCCTAAACTATCAGTAGTGGAGAAACATTTACAACTGTCCACTCTTATCATTGGAGATGTTCTCTAGTCGGAGGGGAGTAATGTTCTAAGAGCTGGAACTGTTCTGTTCTCCTCCAAGCCGATTACATTACGACCTTAGTGTTTCCATAACGGCTTTCCAGGTATACAGCCAAATAAACCTAAAAGAAGTGCAAAGAACACAAAGTACACACTACGTATGGTCTTTCTCCAGCCTGGCCAATATCACAGACGTACTGTTCTTACATTTTGGACACCCACCAAAAAATGTTCCCCAGGGAGTCTTAGGGGACCTTTGGTTCCCGACCGAACCTTTGCGATCCACACGGGAGGCATTGAAACGTTTGTGAAAGAAAATGGAGCATATTTTTTTTGTCTCTTTTGGAAAACTTTGGAATGAGCACCACTAAAGCTGTAATGGTAAATCCATTACCCACATGATGTAAGTGAGTGATTGAGATGCTGACAGGGTGGTACTGGAGAGGAGTGTACCAGGTGTAGTGTACTAGAGAAGGGTGTACCAGGTGTAGTGTACTGAAGAGGAGTGTACCAGGTGTAGTGTACTGAGAGGGTGTACCAGGTGTAGTGTACTGAAGAGGAGTGTACCAGGTGTAGTGTACTGAAGAGGGGTGTACCAGGTGTAGTGTACTGAAGAGGAGTGTACCAGGTGTAGTGTACTGAAGAGGAGTGTACCAGATGTAGTGAACTGGAGAGGGGTGTACCAGGTGTAGTGTAGTGAAGAGGAGTGTACCAGATGTAGTGTACTGGAGAGGGGTGTACCAGGTGTAGTGTACTGAAGAGGAGTGTACCAGATGTAGTGTACTGGAGAGGGGTGTACCAGGTGTAGTGTTCTGAAGAGGAGTGTACCAGGTGTAGTGTACTGAAGAGGAGTGTACCAGGTGTAGTGTACTGAAGAGGAGTGTACCAGGTGTAGTGTACTGGAGAGGAGTGTACCAGGTGTAGTGTACTGGAGAGGGGTGTCCCAGGTGTAGTGTACTGAAGAGGAGTGTACCAGGTGCAGTGTACTGAAGAGGAGTGTACCAGGTGTAATGTACTGAAGAGGGGTGTACCAGGCGTAGTGTACTGAAGAGGAGTGTACCAGGTGTAGTGTACTGGAGAGGAGTGTACCAGGTGTAGTGTACTGAAGAGGAGTGTACCAGGTGTAGTGTACTGGAGAGGAGTGTACCAGGTGTAGTGTACTGAAGTGGAGTGTACCAGGTGTAGTGTACTGAAGAGGAGTGTACCAGGTGTAGTGTACTGAAGAGGAGTGTACCAGGTGTAGTGTACTAGAGAGGAGTGTACCAGGTGTAGTGTACTGAAGAGGAGTGTACCAGGTGTAGTGTACTGAAGAGGAGTGTACCAGGTGTAGTGTACTAGAGAGGAGTGTACCAGGTGTAGTGTACTGGAGAGGGGTGTACCAGGTGTAACTGAGAGGAGTGTACCAGGTGTAGTGTACTGAAGAGGAGTGTACCAGGTGTAGTGTACTGGAGAGGAGTGTACCAGGTGTAGTGTACTGAAGTGGAGTGTACCAGGTGTAGTGTACTGAAGAGGAGTGTACCAGGTGTAGTGTACTGAAGAGGAGTGTACCAGGTGTAGTGTACTGAAGAGGAGTGTACCAGGTGTAGTGTACTGTACCAGGCGTAGTGTAGAAGGGGGTGTACCAGGTGTAGTGTACTGAAGAGGAGTGTACCAGGTGTAGTGTACTGAAGAGGAGTGTACCAGGTGTAGTGTACTGAAGAGGGGTGTACCAGGCGTAGTGTACTGAAGAGGGGTGTACCAGGTGTAGTGTACTGAAGAGGAGTGTACCAGGTGTAGTGTACTGAAGAGGAGTGTACCAGGTGTAGTGTACTGAAGAGGAGTGTACCAGGTGTAGTGTACTGAAGAGGGGTGTACCAGGTGTAGTGTACTGGAGAGGGGTGTACCAGGTGTAGTGTTCTGAAGAGGAGTGTACCAGGCGTAGTGTACTGAAGAGGAGTGTACCAGGTGTAGTGTTCTGAAGAGGAGTGTACCAAGTGTAGTGTACTGGAGAGGGGTGTACCAGGTGTAGTGTTCTGAAGAGGAGTGTACCAGGTGTAGTGTACTGGAGAGGGGTGTACCAGGTGTAGTGTACTGAAGAGCAGTGTACCAGGTGTAGTGTACTAGAGAGGAGTGTACCAGGTGTAGTGTACTGGAGAGGGGTGTACCAGGTGTAGTGTACTGAAGAGGGGTGTACCAGGTGTAGTGTACTGAAGAGGAGTGTACCAGGTGTAGTGTACTAAGAGGAGTGTACCAGGTGTAGTGTACTGGAGAGGAGTGTACCAGGTGTAGTGTTCTGAAGAGGAGTGTACCAGGTGTAGAAGAGGAGTGTACCAGGTGTAGTGTACTGGAGAGGGGTGTACCAGGTGTAGTGTACTGAAGAGGAGTGTACCAGGTGTAGTGTACTGGAGAGGAGTGTACCAGGTGTAGTGTACTGAAGAGGAGTTCCAGGTGTAGTGTACCAGGTGTATTGTACTGGAGAGGAGGTGTAGTGTACTACCAGGTGTAGTGTACTGAGAGGAGTGTACCAGGTGTAGTGTACTGGAGAGGAGTGTACCAGGTGTAGTGTACTGAAGAGGAGTGTACCAGGTGTGGTGTACTAGAGAGGAGTGTACCAGGTGTAGTGTACTGAAGAGGAGTGTACCAGGTGTAATGTACTGAAGAGGAGTGTACCAGGTGTAGTGTACCAGGTGTAGTGTACCAGGTGTAGTGTACTGGAGAGGTGTGTACCATGTGTAGTGTACTGGAGAGGATTGTACCAGGTGTAGTGTACTGAAGAGGAGTGTATCTGGTGTAGTGTACCAGGTGTAGTGTACTGGAGAGGAGTGTACCAGGTGTTGTGTACTGGAGAGGAGTGTACCAGGTGTAGTGTACTGAAGAGGAGTGTATCAGATGTAGTGTACTGAAGAGGAGTGTACCAGGTGTAGTTTACTGAAGAGGGGTGTACCAGGCGTAGTGTACTGAAGAGGGGTGTACCAGGTGTAGTGTACTGAAGAGGAGTGTACCAGGTGTAGTGTACTGAAGAGGAGTGTACCAGGTGTAGTGTACTGGAGAGGAGTGTACCAGGTGTAGTGTACTGAAGTGGAGTGTACCAGGTGTAGTGTACTGAAGAGGAGTGTACCAGGTGTAGTGTACTGAAGAGGAGTGTACCAGGTGTAGTGTACTGGAGAGGAGTGTACCAGGTGTAGTGTACTGAAGTGGAGTGTACCAGGTGTAGTGTACTGGAGAGGAGTGTACCAGGTGTAGTGTACTGGAGAGGGGTGTACCAGGTGTAGTGTACTGAAGAGGAGTGTACCAGGTGTAGTGTACTGAAGAGGAGTGTACCAGGTGTAGTGTACTGGAGAGGAGTGTACCCAGTGGGTGTACCAGGTGTAGTGTACTGAAGAGGAGTGTACCAGGTGTAGTGTACTGAAGAGGAGTGTACCAGGTGTAGTGTACTGAAGAGGAGTGTACCAGGTGTAGTGTACTGGAGAGGGGGTGTACCACGTAGTGTATTGAAGAGGGTGTACCAGGTGTAGTGTACTGAAGAGGAGTGTACCAGGTGTAGTGTACTGAAGAGGAGTGTACCAGGTGTAGTGTACTGAAGAGGAGTGTACCAGGTGTAGTGTACTAGAGAGGAGTGTACCAGGTGTAGTGTACTGGAGAGGGGTGTACCAGGTGTAGTGTACTGAAGAGGAGTGTACCAGGTGTAGTGTACTGAAGAGGAGTGTACCAGGTGTAGTGTACTGAAGAGGGGTGTACCAGGCATAGTGTACTGAAGAGGGGTGTACCAGGTGTAGTGTACTGGAGAGGGGTGTACCAGGTGTAGTGTTCTGAAGAGGAGTGTACTGGAGAAGAGGAGTGTACCAGGTGTAGTGTTCTGAAGAGGAGTGTACCAGGTGTAGTGTACTGGAGAGGTGTACCAGGTGTAGTGTTCTGAAGAGGAGTGTACCAGGTGTAGTGTACTGGAGAGGGGTGTACCAGGTGTAGTGTACTGAAGAGCAGTGTACCAGGTGTAGTGTACTAGAGAGGAGTGTACCAGGTGTAGTGTACTGGAGAGGGGTGTACCAGGTGTAGTGTACTGAAGAGGAGTGTACCAGGTGTAGTGTACTGAAGAGGAGTGTACCAGGTGTAGTGTACTAGAGAGGAGTGTACCAGGTGTAGTGTACTGGAGAGGGGTGTACCAGGTGTAGTGTTCTGAAGAGGAGTGTACCAGGTGTAGTGTACCCAGGTGTCGTGTACTGGAGAGGAGTGTACCAGGTGTAGTGTACTGAAGTGGAGTGTACCAGGTGTAGTGTACCAGGTGTAGTGTACTGGAGAGGAGTGTACCAGGTGTAGTGTACTGAAGAGGAGTGTTCCAGGTGTAGTGTACCAGGTGTATTGTACTGGAGAGGAGTGTACCAGGTGTAGTACTAGAGGGGTGTACCAGGTGTAGTGTACTGGAGAGGAGTGTACCAGGTGTAGTGTACTGGAGAGGAGTGTACCAGGTGTAGTGTACTGAAGAGGAGTGTACCAGGTGTGGTGTACTAGAGAGGAGTGTACATTTACATTTACATTTAAGTCATTTAGCAGACGCTCTTAAGTGTACCAGGTGTAGTGTACTGAAGAGGAGTGTACCAGGTGTAATGTACTGAAGAGGAGTGTACCAGGTGTAGTGTACCAGGTGTAGTGTACCAGGTGTAGTGTACTGGAGAGGTGTGTACCATGTGTAGTGTACTGGAGAGGATTGTACCAGGTGTAGTGTACTGAAGAGGAGTGTATCTGGTGTAGTGTACCAGGTGTATGAGAGGAGTGCACCAGGTGTTGTGTACTGGAGAGGAGTGTACCAGGTGTAGTGTACTGAAGAGGAGTGTATCAGGATGTAGTGTGGAAGTGAGTGTACCTTTGTGTAGTACTGAAGAGGGTGTACCAGCTAGGGGTACACCAGGTGTAGTGTACTGGAAGAGGAGGTACCAGGTGTAGTGTACTGAAGAGGAGTGTACCAGGTGTTGTGTTTGGAGAGGAGTGTACCAGTGTACTGAAGAGGAGGTACCAGGTGTAGTGTACTGGAAGAGGATACCAGGTTCAGAACTGAAGAGGAACCTGTGTCTGAGTGTACCAGGTGTAGTGTACTGAAGTGGAGTGTACCAGGTGTAGTGTACTGGAGAGGAGTGTACCACTGGAGAGGGGTGTACCCTGAGTGTACTGAAGAGGAGTGTACCAGGTGTAGTGTACTGAAGAGGAGCAAAATTACCAGTACTGGAGAGGAGTGTACCAGGTGTAGTGTAAACAGATGTACCAGGTGTGTTACTGAAGAGGAGTACCAGGTGTAGTGTACTGAAGAGGAGTGTACCAGGTGTAGTGTACTGAAGAGGAGTACCAGGTGTATGTCTGGAGAGGGTGTACCATTAGTGTATGAAGAGGGGTGGACTGAAGAGGAGTGTACCAGGTGTATGTACTGAAGAGGAGTGTACCAGGTGTAATGTACTGAAGAGGAGTGTACCAGGTGTAGTGTACTAGAGAGGAGTGTACCAGGTGATTTGTACCAGGTGTAGTGTACTGAAGAGGAGTGTACCAGGTGTAGTGTACTTACCAGGTGTAGTGTACTGAAGAGGGTGTACCAGGCATAGTGTACCACTGGAGAGGAGTTACCAGGTGTAGTGTACTGGAAGTGGAGTGTACCAGGTGTAGTGTACTGAAGAGGAGTGTACCAGGTGTAGTGTACTGGAGAGGAGTGTACCAGGTGTAGTGTACTGAAGTGGATACCAGGTGTAGTACTGAAGAGGAGTGTACCAGGTGTAGTGTACTGAAGAGGAGTGTACCAGGTGTAGTGTACTGAAGAGGAGTGTACCAGGTGTAGTGTTCTGAAGAGGAGTGTACCAGGTGTAGTGTACTGGAGAGGGGTGTACCAGGTGTAGTGTTCTGAAGAGGAGTGTACCAGGTGTAGTGTACTAGAGAGGAGTGTACCAGGTGTCGTGTACTGGAGAGGGGTGTACCAGGTGTAGTGTACTGAAGTGGAGTGTACCAGGTGTAGTGTACCAGGTGTAGTGTACTGGAGAGGAGTGTACCAGGTGTAGTGTACTGAAGAGGAGTGTTCCAGGTGTAGTGTACCAGGTGTATTGTACTGGAGAGGAGTGTACCAGGTGTAGTGTACTGGAGAGGGGTGTACCAGGTGTAGTGTACTGGAGAGGAGTGTACCAGGTGTAGTGTACTGGAGAGGAGTGTACCAGGTGTAGTGTACTGAAGAGGAGTGTACCAGGTGTGGTGTATTAGAGAGGAGTGTACCAGGTGTAGTGTTTTGAAGAGGAGTGTACCAGGTGTAATGTACTGAAGAGGAGTGTACCAGGTGTAGTGTACCAGGTGTAGTGTACCAGGTGTAGTGTACTGGAGAGGTGTGTACCATGTGTAGTGTACTGGAGAGGATTGTACCAGGTGTAGTGTACTGAAGAGGAGTGTATCTGGTGTAGTGTACCAGGTGTAGTGTACTGGAGAGGAGTGTACCAGGTGTTGTGTACTGGAGAGGAGTGTACCAGGTGTAGTGTACTGAAGAGGAGTGTATCAGATGTAGTGTACCAGGTGTAGTGTACTGGAGAGGAGTGTACCAGGTGTAGTGTACTGAAGAGGAGTGTACCTGTTGTAGTGTACCAGGTGTAGTCTATCCCTAACCCTAACCCTAATTCTAACCTTAACCATAAACCTAACCCCTTAGCCTAAAATAGCGTTTTTCCTTGTGAGGACCGGCGAAATGTCCCCACAGGGATGGTAAAACCAAAACACACACACACACACACTTCTAATCTTTCCCTCCATTGACTTCCTCTCATATTGTAATGTTTCCAGACCAAACGTCCTCCTGCAGACTGACCCATTGTCCCTGTTTCAGCAGCCTATCAAGCTGCAGTACAATAGGTCTCTGGGAGATTACATCAGAGGGCAATCCTACGAAGCGGATTTGAAGAGCTAGTGAGTTAACTTTGGTCAACTCTGAGTTCAGCTCGGGGTAACCAGTCATACCAAAGTGGCTTACCCTTTAGCCAGGTAAAATTATACGGCAACGAATCCTTCAGAACCAACCTGCTCTGAGGCAGGCTAACTCACGGCTAACTCCACTTACCCTGAATGAAATGACTGAGCCACGAGCTGAGGACCAATGAAATCAGATACCCTCCCTCCTGCAAAGATTGCGTCATCAACCCCTTCATTTGACGAAGACGACTGATTCAATATTTTATTAATAAATAAATGTGTCTCAAAAATAGTCATGTTAAAATATATCACATTACACATTTAGTAATGACAGAATGCACAAATGAATATGTGCCACATGGATTGACGTTTCAGCATTGTCCCAATGAAGAGTTTGGCGTTGGACTAGCCATGTGCGACATGCACGCGCAGCAATATCCACCGTCGTAGTACGGATGAAGCCTGAGATGGGATGTGAAGCTAACTGACGCTGGCTAGCTTTGGAACACCCTGAGTAGATCTAGCTGACTGCTACACCTCTGACCTCACAGAGCCAGACCAGCCAGACACAACATAGCATGGCACCTTGTCACAGAGCACAACACAGCTGGGTGGGGGAGTGTGTGTGTGTGTGTGTGTGTGTGTGTGTGTGTGTGTGTGTGTGTGTGTGTGTGTGTGTGTGTGTGTGTGTGTGTGTGTGTGTGTGTGTGTGTGTGTGTGTGTGTGTGTGTGTGTGGGAGAGAGAGAGAGAGACAGAGAGATAGGAAGATAGGAAAAAAGACAGAGAGACCTGTGGGTGGTGGACAAACAGCTCATCTCCCCCATGTCTCCTCCTCCTCCTCCCCCTGGGAGTACCAACAGATGTTCTGGAGGAGTGCTCTATGCTTTGATGTGACATCCCCTTTATCTCTCACATGACTGAACTCTGCCAAACACATGAGGTTGAATATCACGAGAGCTTTAACAAACCTTACCACTGCTTAGTGTGGTGAAAGAGGAAGTCACTCCCAAAACCACAGCCAAATACAGTCCTGTTCATCCCACATCCCAGCAGGCAGGCGGAGGCCAAAACATGACAGAGGGTATTTTGTCAGAGTTGTGTATAGCTCATAGGAAGTTGTCTTCAAGGGATGTAATTAATTATGAACAAATAGGAGGTACGACAGAGACAAAACAAGATCCTGAAGGATTCTTCTTCAACCGTTGGTGAACGACTGTAAAGTTAGTGTTGGAGCTGAAGGACATAAACTGTAGGTGGAGCATCAGGTGGTTTTAGTTACGATTGGAGCTGAAGGACATAAACTGTAGGTGGAGCATCAAGTGGTTTAGTTACTATTGGAGCTGAAGGACATAAACTGTAGTTGGAGCATCAAGTGGTTTTAGTTACTATTAGAGCTGAAGGACATAAACTGTAGGTGGACCATCATGTGGTTTTAGTTACTATTAGAGCTGAAGGACATAAACTGTAGGTGGAGCATCATGTGGATTTAGTTACTATTGGAGCTGAAGGACATAAACTGTAGGTGGAGCATCAAGTGGTTATAGTTACTATTGGAGCTGAAGGAGATAAACTGTAGGTGGAGCATCAGGTCGTTTTAGTTACTATTGGAGCTGAAGGACATCAACTGTAGGTGGAGCATCAAGTGGTTTTAGTCACTATTAGAGCTGAAGGACATAAACTGTAGGTGGAGCATCAAGTGGTTTTAGTTACTATTAGAGCTGTTGGACATAAACTGTAGGTGGAGCATCAAGTGGTTTTAGTTAAAGCTGCAATACGTAACTTTTTGGGTGTCCTGACCAAATTCACATGGGAATTTGTCATTCCCACTAAAAGCAAGACTAATAAGCAGTATTCTGTGTGTGCTATTTCTATGCTTCCTGTTCTTGAGTTTTGTTTTTGCATCTTTTACTTTTGGTTTTGTACACCAGCTTCAAACAGCTGAAAATACAATAGTTTTGTTTATGAAAAATATGTTTCACAGTGGTTTAGAAGGTACAATGATTCTCTTTACTAGTCTTGCTTGTTCTGTCACATAAACTGAAATGAGGCGAACTATTATAATTTTTGCAACCAGGAAATGGCATCTTTAACTTTAAAGTAGCATAACAATCAGAGGTATCAACCAGTCCTGTTTGTTGAGGCTGTCACTTTGCCTGGGGGAATCTCAGTCATGCCTGTTTTGTGAGCAGATCCACAAGTTATAACTGGCCACAGTACAGGTGTGGGGTCTTAATTTGATCCCCCTGTTGTTGCACCAAATATCACTTGTAGTGTATTCTAGAATAAAAAAGCTAATAAAATTTCTGATTTGATAAAAAATTATCAACCCCTACAAAAATGTCCATTAATTACAATCCACACAATAATTCACATTTCCTGTTGCTGCAGGATTATTATCCTGCTGTGAGAAATTGGTCAAATTAAGAACCTGCATCTGTAGGTGAAAGCAGATCAGATCGAAGCTAGAACAAAACAAGAAGCCAGGAAGCTGAAGTCATTTGTTTGATTTGTTGGAGTGGTAGGTGGAGGGATGAGAGGGGTAGTGTGTCTGGTTTTCTCCTGACTCTGCGGGATGGTATCCATGGTATTCATGCACTCGTCTTTCGATGAGGTCATCCACCATCCAGCTGCTTCAGCTTTATCATCACGATGACTGGAGCCAACTGGAAGACGTTGTCTCTGACAGGGTGTGTGTGTGTGTGTGTGTGTGTGTGTGTGTGTGTGTGTGTGTGTGTGTGTGTGTGTGTGTGTGTGTGCGCGTGTGCGTGTGCGTGTGCGTGTGTGTGTGTGTGTGTGTGTGTGTGTGTGTGCGTGTGTGTGTGCGTGTGCGTGTGTGCGTGTGTGTGTGCGTGTGCGCGTGTGCGTGCGTGTGCGTGTGCGTGTGTGCGTGTGCGTGTGCGTGTGCGTGTGTGTGTGTGTGTGTGTGTGTGTGTGTGCGTGTGTGTGTGCTGCGTGTGCGTATGTGCGTGTGTGTGTATGTGTGTGCATGTGTGACACACACACCTGGAGGGGCATCTCTTTGGAAGGGCACCTCTTTGGGGGGAAACCCACTAATGAAACTCAGAGACCCATATCTGATTTCATACATTCCTTGGTAAGGATAATTTTAGGTCGGTTGGTTCCCTCCTTACCCATGCTCCTCTCGCCATGCCTCCCCTCTCCACCAAGGGGCTTTATTGGCATGGGAAACATGTGTTAACATTGCCAAAGCAAGTGAGGTAGATAATATACAAAAGTGAAATAAACAATCAAAACGATCAAAACAGTAAAGATTACACATACAGAAGTTTCAAAACAATAAAGACACTACAAATGTCATATTATGTATATGAAGAACAAACACCATTGTAAATACAACCTATATTTCTGTTTATTTATTTTTCCTTGTGTACTTTAACCATTTCTACATTGTTACAACACTGTATACAGTGGGGCAAAAAAAGTATTTAGTCAGCCACCAATTGTGCAAGTTCTCCCACTTAAACAGATGAGAGAGGCCTGTAATTTTCATCATAGGTACACTTCAACTATGACAGACAAAATGAGAAAAAAAATCCAGAAAATCACATTGTAAGATTTTTTATGAATTTATTTGCAAATTATGGTGGAAAATAAGTATTTGGTCACCTACAAACAAGCAAGATTTCTGGCTCTCACAGACCTGTAACTTCTTCTTTAAGAGGCTCCTCTGTCCTCCACTCGTTACCTGTATTAATGGCACCTGTTTGAACTTTTTATCAGTATAAAAGACACCAGTCCACAACCTCAAACAGTCACACTCCAAACTCCACTATGGCCATGACTAAAGAGCTGTCAAAGGACACCAGAAACAAAATTGTCGACCTGCACCAGGCTGGGAAGACTGAATCTGCAATAGGTAAGCAGCTTGGTTTGAAGAAATCAACTGTGGGAGCAATTATTAGGAAATGGAAGACATACAAGACCACTGATAATCTCCCTCGATCTGGGGCTCCACGCAAGATCTCACCCCATGGGGTCAAAATGATCACAAGAACGGTGAGCAAAAATCCCAGAACCACACGGGGGACCTAGTGAATGACCTGCAGAGAGCTGGAACCAAAGTAACAAAGCCTACCATCAGTAACCCACTACGCCGCCAGGGACTCAAATCCTGCAGTGCCAGACGTGTCCCCCTGCTTAAGCCAGTACATGTCCAGGCCCGTCTGAAGTTTGCTAGAGAGCATTTGGATGATCCAGAAGAAGATTGGGAGAATGTCATACGGTCAGATTAAACCAAAATAGAACTTTTTGGTAAAAACTCAACTCGTCGTGTTTGGAGGACAAAGAATGCTCAGTTGCATCCAAAGAACACCATACCTACTGTGAAGCATAGGGGTGGAAACATCATGCTTTGGGGCTGTTTTTCTGCAAAGGGACCAGGACGACTGATCCGTGTAAAGGAAAGAATGAATGGGGCCATGTATCGTGAGATTTTGAGTGAAAACCTCCTTCCATCAGCAAGGGCACTGAAGATGAAACGTGGCTGGGTCTTTCAGCATAACAATGATCCCAAATACACCGCCCGGGCAACGAAGGAGTGGCTTCGTAAGAAGCATTTCAAGGTCCTGGAGTGGCCTGGCCAGTCTCCAGATCTCAACCCCATACAAAATCTTTGGAGGGAGTTTAAAGTTTGTGTTGCCCAGCAACAGCCCCAAAACATCACTGCTCTAGAGGAGATCTGTATGGAGGAATGGGCCAAAATACCAGCAACAGTGTGTGAAAACCTTGTGAAGACTTACAGAAAACGTTTGACCTCTGTCATTGCCAAAAAGGGTATATAACAAAGTATTGAGATACACTTTTGTTATTGACCAAATACTTATTTTCCACCATAATTTGCAAATAAATTCATTAAAAATCCTACAATGTGATTTTCTGGATTTTTTCCCCACATTTTGTCTGTCATAGTTGAAGTGTACCTATGATGAAAATTACAGGCCTCTCATCTGTTTAAGTGGGAGAACTTGCACAATTGGTGGCTGACTAAATACTTTTTTGCCCCACTGTATACAGTGTTGTAACAATGTAGAAATGGTTAAAGTACACAAGGAAAAATAAATAAACAGAAATATAGGTTGTATTTACAATGGTGTTTGTTCTTCACTTCTTCACTTCAGAACCAGACAGCTGCAGAATGTTAGCCTGGCCTCCCCTTGGCTCTCCTTCACTCTCCCTACTCCCCCTGGCTCTTCTTCACTCTCCCTGTTCCCCATGGCTCTTCTTCACTCTCCCTGCTCCCTCTGGCTCTGTTTCACTCTCCCTGCTCCCCCTGGCTCTTCTTCACTCTCCCTGCTCCCTCTGGATATGCTTCACTCTCCATGCTCCCCCTGGCTCTTCTTTACTCTCTCTGCTCCCCCTGGCTCTGCTTCACTCTCCCTGCTCCCTCTGGCTCTGCTTCACTCTCCCTGCTCCCTCTGGCTCTGCTTCACTCTCCATGCTCCCCCTGGCACTTCCTTACTCTCCCTGCTCACCCTGGCTCTTCTTCACTCTCCCTGCTCCCCCTGGCTCTGCTTCACTCTCCCTGCTCCCCCTGGCTCTTCTTCACTCTCCCTGCTCACCCTGGCTCTTCTTCATTCTCCCTGCCCCCCCTGGCTCTGCTTCACTCTCCATGCTCCCCCTGGCTCTTCCTTATTCTCTCTGCTCACCCTGGCTCTTCTTCACTCTCCCTGCTCCCCCTGGCTCTTCCTCACTCTCCCTGCTCACCCTGGCTCTTCTTCACTCTCCCTGCTCCCTCTGGCTCTGCTTCACTCTCCCTGCTCCCCCTGGCTCTTCCTTACTCTCCCTGCTCACCCTGGCTCTTCTTCACTTTCCCTGCTCCCTCTGTCTCTGCTTCACACTCCCTGCTCCCTCTGGCTCTGCTTCACTCTCCCTGTTCCCCCTGGCTCTTCCTTACTCTCCCTGCTACCCCTAGCTCTCCCTCTAATCCTAGTTATCAGTCCACATGAACAAGCCTGGCGACTCCTTTCTCTCTCGCCTCGCTGTTGCAACACATCTATCCTGCCAAGTGATAAACTAGGCTTCACCTCACCTCTCCCGTCACCTCTCCCTACAAACTCACTGTCATCTTCCCAGCCAGAGAGATACAGTGAAAAGTACAGGCTTCCTATAAAGCGGTCAGTCTATCAGCAGGGGACTTGTGAAGGTTGTTATCTATTAAGACCATTCATAATTCAAGACTGTGGGAGAATGTTATGTTTGTCTATTGGTTCTGAGCCCCAAGTTAAACAAATGGACAGCTTTACGAGCCAAGGTATCCTGCTGTTACACAACTATGGAGACTGGTTATCTGTTAAATCGAGTAGGTTAGGGTTGGGGTTGAGGCTAAGGTTAGGGTTGAACGGGGATGTGGACATGGATCTAGGGTTATGGCTAGGGTGAGGCCTAGGGTTAGTTGGCTAGGGGTTAGGGTTAGTTCGCTAGGGCTAGGCTTAGTTGTCTTTGGGTTAGGGGTTAGGGTTAGTTGGCTAGGGGTTAGGGGCTAGGGGTTCGGGTTAGTTGACTAGTATTATAGCCTGTACCTCAGGGCAGCTGTTTGTTCAACCCAGAAGAATTCACCAGTGCAGAATGTTCATTCTTCCTTATATGGGCGAATGAGAGAGGAGGATAATTATTGGAGCATTCTTACTGACATTCTTACTGTTACCGGGCAGAAGAAGAAAACGCTTATCAGACAGGAACTCCCAAAATAAAAAGACCCCAGAGGACAACAGGGTGGGGATGAAGAACAAATGTTTTTGTTTCTTTATTTTATTCCTCTGGTTTCTTTAGGTTTCTTTATTTACTTACACTCAGACCACATCAGAATAAAATGGGGTATGTTATTGTCTGATACACTTCCTGCTCATATCCTAGAGTTCTCCTAAGTTGGCCTATATGACTTTGTGACAAACCCCCCCCACTCAAAAAAGTGCATCCATTCACTGGCATGTCTCCCATTCCCAGTCAGACCTGTGGGTAGATCTTATAGTCAGATAGTGGAGAGATGAGAGGCTGGCTGTTAGAGTCTGGGTTAGTGAGGAGAGATGAGAGCCTGTTAGAGTCTGGGTTAGTGAGGAGATGAGATGAGAGTCTGGGTTAGTGAGGAGAGATGAGAGCCTGTTAGAGTCTGGGTTAGTGAGGAGAGATGAGAGCCTGTTAGAGTCTGGGTTAGTGAGAGATGAGAGCCTGAGAGTCTGGGTTAGTGAGAGATGAGAGCCTGTTAGAGTCTGGGTTAGTGAGGAGAGATGAGAGCCTGTTAGAGTCTGGGTTAGTGAGGAGAGATGAGAGGAGAGTCTGGGTTAGTGAGGAGAGATGAGAGCCTGTTAGAGTCTGGGTTAGTGAGGAGATGAGAGCCTGTTAGAGTCTGGGTTAGTGAGGAGAGATGAGAGCCTGAGAGTCTGGGTTAGTGAGGAGAGATGAGAGCCTGTTAGAGTCTGGGTTAGTGAGGAGAGATGAGAGCCTGTTAGAGTCTGGGTTAGTGAGGGAGAGAGAGCCTGTTAGAGTCTGGGTTAGTGAGGAGAGATGAGAGGCTGGCTGAGAGTCTGGGTTTGAGGAGAGATGAGTGTTAGAGTCTGGGTTAGTGAGGAGAGATGAGAGCCTGTTAGAGTCTGGGTTAGTGAGGGAGATGAGATGAGAGTCTGGGTTAGTGAGGAATGATGAGATGAGAGTCTGGGTTAGTGAGGATGAGATGAGAGTCTGGGTTAGTGAGGAGATGAGAGCCTGTTAGAGTCTGGGTTAGTGAGGAGAGATGAGAGCCTGAGAGTCTGGGTTAGTGAGAATGAGAGAGCCTGTTAGAGTCTGGGTTAGTGAGGAGAGATGAGAGCCTGAGAGTCTGGGTTAGTGAGGAGAGATGAGCCTGTTAGAGTCTGGGTTAGTGAGAGAGAGAGCCTGAGAGTCTGGGTTAGTGAGGAGAGATGAGAGCCTGTTAGAGTCTGGGTTAGTGAGGAGAGATGAGAGCCTGTTAGAGTCTGGGTTAGTGAGGAGAGATGAGAGTCTGTTAGAGTTGGGTTAGTGAGGAGAGAGGCTGGCTGTTAGAGTCTGGGTTAGTGAGGAGAGATGAGAGCCTGTTAGAGTCTGGGTTAGTGAGGAGAGATGAGAGCCTGAGAGTCTGGGTTAGTGAGGAGAGATGAGAGCCTGTTAGAGTCTGGGTTAGTGAGGAGAGATGAGAGCCTGTTAGAGTCTGGGTTAGTGAGGAATGATGAGAGCCTGTTAGAGTCTGGGTTAGTGAGGAGAGATGAGAGTCTGGGTCTGGGTAAGTGAGGAGAGATGAGAGATGAGAGTCTGGGTTAGTGAGGAGAGATGAGAGCCTGTTAGAGTCTGGGTTAGTGAGGAGAGATGAGAGCCTGTTAGAGTCTGGGTTAGTGAGGAATGATGAGAGCCTGTTAGAGTCTGGGTTAGTGAGGAGAGATGAGAGCCTGTTAGAGTCTGGGTTAGTGAGGAGAGATGAGAGCCTGGGTTAGTGAGGAGAGAGGAGAGTCTGGGTTAGTGAGGAGAGAGGAGAGTCTGTTAGAGTCTGGGTTAGTGAGGAGAGATGAGAGCCTGGGTTAGTGAGGAGAGATGAGAGTCTGGGTTAGTGAGGAGAGATGAGTCTGGGTTAGTGAGGAGGATGAGAGCCTGTTAGAGTCTGGGTTAGTGAGGAGAGATGAGAGCCTGGGTTAGTGAGGAGAGAGGAGAGTCTGGGTTAGTGA
This sequence comes from Oncorhynchus masou masou, assembly GCF_036934945.1. Taxonomy (NCBI): domain Eukaryota; kingdom Metazoa; phylum Chordata; class Actinopteri; order Salmoniformes; family Salmonidae; genus Oncorhynchus; species Oncorhynchus masou. The sequence goes on along the minus strand of NW_027009537.1, from coordinate 23,227 downwards.
GGAGAGAGGAGAGTCTGGGTTAGTGAGGAGAGATGAGAGTCTGGGTTAGTGAGGAGAGAGGAGAGTCTGGGTTAGTGAGGAGAGATGAGAGCCTGTTAGAGTCTGGGTTAGTGAGGAGAGATGAGAGCCTGGGTTAGTGAGGAGAGGAGAGTCTGGGTTAGTGAGGAGAGGGAGAGTCTGGGTTAGTGAGGAGAGATGAGAGTCTGGGTTAGTGAGGAGAGAGGAGAGTCTGGGTTAGTGAGGAGGATGAGAGCCTGTTAGAGTCTGGGTTAGTGAGGGGAGAGATGAGAGCCTGTTAGAGTCTGGGTTAGTGAGGAATGATGAGAGCCTGTTAGAGTCTGGGTTAGTGAGGAGAGATGAGAGCCTGTTAGAGTCTGGGTTAGTGAGGAATGATGAGAGCCTGTTAGAGTCTGGGTTAGTGAGGAGAGATGAGAGCCTGTTAGAGTCTGGGTTAGTGAGGAGAGATGAGAGCCTGTTAGAGTCTGGGTTAGTGAGAGATGAGAGCCTGTTAGAGTCTGGGTTAGTGAGGAATGATGAGAGGAGAGTCTGGGTTAGTGAGGAGAGATGAGAGCCTGTTAGAGTCTGGGTTAGTGAGATGAGAGCCTGGGTTAGTGAGGAGAGAGGAGAGTCTGGGTTAGTGAGGAGGAGAGAGTCTGTTAGAGTCTGGGTTAGTGAGGAGAGATGAGAGCCTGGGTTAGTGAGGAGAGATGAGAGTCTGGGTTAGTGAGGAGAGAGGAGAGTCTGGGTTAGTGAGGAGAGATGAGAGCCTGTTAGAGTCTGGGTTAGTGAGGAGAGATGAGAGCCTGGGTTAGTGAGGAGGAGGAGAGTCTGGGTTAGTGAGGAGAGTGGCGAGTCTGGGTTAGTGAGGAGAGATGAGAGTCTGGGTTAGTGAGGAGAGATGAGAGTCTGGGTTAGTGAGGAGAGATGAGAGCCTGTTAGAGTCTGGGTTAGTGAGGAGAGATGAGAGCCTGGGTTAGTGAGGAGAGCTGAGAGTCTGGGTTAGTGAGGAGAGAGGAGAGTCTGGGTTAGTGAGGAGAGATGAGAGTCTGGGTTAGTGAGGAGAGAGGAGAGTCTGGGTTAGTGAGGAGAGATGAGAGCCTGTTAGAGTCTGGGTTAGTGAGGAGAGATGAGAGCCTGTTAGAGTCTGGGTTAGTGAGGAATGATGAGAGCCTGTTAGAGTCTGGGTTAGTGAGGAGAGATGAGAGCCTGTTAGAGTCTGGGTTAGTGAGGAATGATGAGAGCCTGTTAGAGTCTGGGTTAGTGAGAATGATGAGAGCCTGAGAGTCTGGGTTAGTGAGGAGAGATGAGAGCCTGTTAGAGTCTGGGTTAGTGAGATGAGAGCCTGTTAGAGTCTGGGTTAGTGAGAGATGAGAGCCTGTTAGAGTCTGGGTTAGTGAGAATGATGAGAGCCTGTTAGAGTCTGGGTTAGTGAGGAGAGATGAGAGCCTGTTAGAGTCTGGGTTAGTGAGAGATGAGATAGAGTCTGGGTTAGTGAGAGATGAGAGCCTGTTAGAGTCTGGGTTAGTGAGGAGAGATGAGAGCCTGTTAGAGTCTGGGTTAGTGAGGAGAGATGAGAGCCTGTTAGAGTCTGGGTTAGTGAGGAATGATGAGAGCCTGTTAGAGTCTGGGTTAGTGAGGAGAGATGAGAGCCTGTTAGAGTCTGGGTTAGTGAGGAGAGATGAGAGCCTGTTAGAGTCTGGGTTAGTGAGATGAGAGCCTGTTAGAGTCTGGGTTAGTGAGGAGAGATGAGAGCCTGTTAGAGTCTGGGTTAGTGAGGAATGATGAGAGCCTGTTAGAGTCTGGGTTAGTGAGGAGGATGAGAGCCTGTTAGAGTCTGGGTTAGTGAGGAGAGATGAGAGCCTGTTAGAGTCTGGGTTAGTGAGGAGAGAGAGAGCCTGTTAGAGTCTGGGTTAGTGAGGAGAGATGAGAGCCTGTTAGGAGTCTGGGTTAGTGAGGAATGAGAGAGCCTGTTAGAGTCTGGGTTAGTGAGGAATGATGAGAGCCTGTTAGAGTCTGGGTTAGTGAGGAGAGATGAGAGCCTGTTAGAGTCTGGGTTAGTGAGGAGAGATGAGAGCCTGTTAGAGTCTGGGTTAGTGAGGAGAGATGAGAGCCTGTTAGAGTCTGGGTTAGTGAGGAGAGATGAGAGCCTGTTAGAGTCTGGGTTAGTGAGGAGAGATGAGAGCCTGTTAGAGTCTGGGTTAGTGAGGAGAGATGGAGCCTGTTAGAGTCTGGGTTAGTGAGGAGAGATGAGAGCCTGTTAAGTCTGGGTTAGTGAGGATGAGAGCCTGTTAGAGTCTGGGTTAGTGAGGAGAGATGAGAGCCTGTTAGAGTCTGGGTTAGTGAGGGAGAGATGAGAGCCTGTTAGAGTCTGGGTTAGTGAGGAGAGATGAGAGCCTGTTAGAGTCTGGGTTAGTGAGGAGAGATGAGAGCCTGTTAGAGTCTGGGTTAGTGAGGAGAGATGAGAGCCTGTTAGAGTCTGGGTTAGTGAGGAGAGATGAGAGCCTGTTAGAGTCTGGGTTAGTGAGGAGAGATGAAGCCTGTTAGAGTCTGGGTTAGTGAGAGATGAGAGCCTGTTAGAGTCTGGGTTAGTGAGGAGAGATGAGAGCCTGTTAGAGTCTGGGTTAGTGAGGAGAGATGAGAGCCTGTTAGAGTCTGGGTTAGTGAGGAGAGATGAGAGCCTGTTAGAGTCTGGGTTAGTGAGGAGAGATGAGAGCCTGTTAGAGTCTGGGTTAGTGAGGAGAGATGAGAGCCTGTTAGAGTCTGGGTTAGTGAGGAGAGATGAGAGCCTGTTAGAGTCTGGGTTAGTGAGGAGAGATGAGAGCCTGTTAGAGTCTGGGTTAGTGAGGAGAGATGAGAGCCTGTTAGAGTCTGGGTTAGTGAGGAGATGAGAGCCTGTTAGAGTCTGGGTTAGTGAGGAATGATGAGAGCCTGTTAGAGTCTGGGTTAGTGAGAGATGAGAGCCTGTTAGAGTCTGGGTTAGTGAGGAATGATGAGAGCCTGTTAGAGTCTGGGTTAGTGGGGAATGATGAGAGCCTGTTAGAGTCTGGGTTAGTGAGGAGAGAGGAGAGTCTGGGTTAGTGAGGAGAGAGGAGAGTCTGGGTTAGTGAGGAGAGATGAGAGCCTGTTAGAGTCTGGGTTAGTGAGGAGAGGAGAGCCTGTTAGAGTCTGGGTTAGTGAGGAGAGATGAGAGCCTGTTAGAGTCTGGGTTAGTGAGGAGAGAGGAGAGCCTGTTAGAGTCTGGGTTAGTGAGGAGAGATGAGAGCCTGTTAGAGTCTGGGTTAGTGAGGAATGATGAGAGCCTGTTAGAGTCTGGGTTAGTGAGGAGAGAGGAGAGCCTGTTAGAGTCTGGGTTAGTGAGGAGAGATGAGAGCCTGTTAGAGTCTGGGTTAGTGAGGAATGATGAGAGCCTGTTAGAGTCTGGGTTAGTGAGGAGAGATGAGAGCCTGTTAGAGTCTGGGTTAGTGGGGAATGATGAGAGCCTGTTAGAGTCTGGGTTAGTGAGGAATGATAGAGGCTGGCTGTTGAGTCTGGGTTAGTGAGGAGAGATGAGAGCCTGTTAGAGTCTGGGTTAGTGAGGAATGATGAGAGCCTGTTAGAGTCTGGGTTAGTGAGGAGAGATGAGAGCCTGTTAGAGTCTGGGTTAGTGAGGAATGATGAGAGCCTGTTAGAGTCTGGGTTAGTGAGGAGAAATGAGAGTCTGGGTTAGTGAGGAGAGAGGAGAGTCTGGGTTAGTGAGGAGAGAGGAGAGTCTGGGTTAGTGAGGAGAGAGGAGAGTCTGGGTTAGTGAGAGATGAGAGCCTGTAGAGTCTGGGTTAGTGAGGAATGATGAGAGCCTGTTAGAGTCTGGGTTAGTGAGGAGAGATGAGAGCCTGTTAGAGTCTGGGTTAGTGAGGAGAGATGAGAGCCTGTTAGAGTCTGGGTTAGTGAGGAGAGATGAGAGCCTGTTAGAGTCTGGGTTAGTGAGGAGAGATGAGAGCCTGTTAGAGTCTGGGTTAGTGAGGAGAGATGAGAGCCTGTTAGAGTCTGGGTTAGTGAGGAATGATGAGAGCCTGTTAGAGTCTGGGTTAGTGAGGAGAGATGAGAGCCTGTTAGAGTCTGGGTTAGTGAGGAATGATGAGAGCCTGTTAGAGTCTGGGTTAGTGGGGAATGATGAGAGCCTGTTAGAGTCTGGGTTAGTGAGGAGAGAGGAGAGTCTGGGTTAGTGAGGAGAGAGGAGAGTCTGGGTTAGTGAGGAGAGATGAGAGCCTGTTAGAGTCTGGGTTAGTGAGGAGAGGAGAGAGCCTGTTAGAGTCTGGGTTAGTGAGGAGAGATGAGAGCCTGTTAGAGTCTGGGTTAGTGAGGAGAGAGGAGAGCCTGTTAGAGTCTGGGTTAGTGAGGAGAGATGAGAGCCTGTTAGAGTCTGGGTTAGTGAGGAATGATGAGAGCCTGTTAGAGTCTGGGTTAGTGAGGAGAGAGGAGAGCCTGTTAGAGTCTGGGTTAGTGAGGAGAGATGAGAGCCTGTTAGAGTCTGGGTTAGTGAGGAATGATGAGAGCCTGTTAGAGTCTGGGTTAGTGAGGAGAGATGAGAGCCTGTTAGAGTCTGGGTTAGTGGGGAATGATGAGAGCCTGTTAGAGTCTGGGTTAGTGAGGAATGATAAGAGGCTGGCTGTTAGAGTCTGGGTTAGTGAGGAGAGATGAGAGCCTGTTAGAGTCTGGGTTAGTGAGGAATGATGAGAGCCTGTTAGAGTCTGGGTTAGTGAGGAGAGATGAGAGCCTGTTAGAGTCTGGGTTAGTGAGGAATGATGAGAGCCTGTTAGAGTCTGGGTTAGTGGGGAATGATGAGAGCCTGTTAGAGTCTGGGTTAGTGAGGAGAGAGGAGAGTCTGGGTTAGTGAGGGGAGAGGAGAGTCTGGGTTAGTGAGGAGAGATGAGAGCCTGTTAGAGTCTGGGTTAGTGAGGAGAGAGGAGAGCCTGTTAGAGTCTGGGTTAGTGAGGAGATGAGAGCCTGTTAGAGTCTGGGTTAGTGAGGAGGAGAGCCTGTTAGAGTCTGGGTTAGTGAGGAGAGATGAGAGCCTGTTAGAGTCTGGGTTAGTGAGGAATGATGAGAGCCTGTTAGAGTCTGGGTTAGTGAGAAGAGAGCCTGTTAGAGTCTGGGTTAGTGAGGAGAGATGAGAGCCTGTTAGAGTCTGGGTTAGTGAGGAATGATGAGAGCCTGTTAGAGTCTGGGTTAGTGAGGAGAGATGAGAGCCTGTTAGAGTCTGGGTTTGTGGGGAATGATGAGAGCCTGTTAGAGTCTGGGTTAGTGAGGAATGATAAGAGGCTGGCTGTTAGAGTCTGGGTTAGTGAGGAGAGATGAGAGCCTGTTAGAGTCTGGGTTAGTGAGGAATGATGAGAGCCTGTTAGAGTCTGGGTTAGTGAGGAGAGATGAGAGACTGTTAGAGTCTGGGTTAGTGAGGAATGATGTGAGCCTGTTAGAGTCTGGGTTAGTGAGGAGAAATGAGAGTCTGGGTTAGTGAGGAGAGAGGTGAGTCTGGGTTAGTGAGGAGAGAGGAGAGTCTGGGTTAGTGAGGAGAGAGGAGAGTCTGGGTTAGTGAGGAGAGATGAGAGCCTGTAGAGTCTGGGTTAGTGAGGAATGATGAGAGCCTGTTAGAGTCTGGGTTAGTGAGGAGAGATGAGAGCCTGTTAGAGTCTGGGTTAGTGAGGAGAGATGAGAGCCTGTTAGAGTCTGGGTTAGTGAGGAGAGATGAGAGCCTGTTAGAGTCTGGGTTAGTGAGGAGAGATGAGAGCCTGTTAGAGTCTGGGTTAGTGAGGAGAGATGAGAGCCTGTTAGAGTCTGGGTTAGTGAGGAATGATGAGAGCCTGTTAGAGTCTGGGTTAGTGAGGAGAGATGAGAGCCTGTTAGAGTCTGGGTTAGTGAGGAATGATGAGAGCCTGTTAGAGTCTGGGTTAGTGGGGAATGATGAGAGCCTGTTAGAGTCTGGGTTAGTGAGGAGAGAGGAGAGTCTGGGTTAGTGAGGAGAGAGGAGAGTCTGGGTTAGGAGATGAGAGCCTGTTAGAGTCTGGGTTAGTGAGGAGAGAGGAGAGCCTGTTAGAGTCTGGGTTAGTGAGGAGAGATGAGAGCCTGTTAGAGTCTGGGTTAGTGAGGAGAGAGGAGAGCCTGTTAGAGTCTGGGTTAGTGAGGAGAGATGAGAGCCTGTTAGAGTCTGGGTTAGTGAGGAATGATGAGAGCCTGTTAGAGTCTGGGTTAGTGAGGAGAGAGGAGAGCCTGTTAGAGTCTGGGTTAGTGAGGAGAGATGAGAGCCTGTTAGAGTCTGGGTTAGTGAGGAATGATGAGAGCCTGTTAGAGTCTGGGTTAGTGAGGAGAGATGAGAGCCTGTTAGAGTCTGGGTTAGTGGGGAATGATGAGAGCCTGTTAGAGTCTGGGTTAGTGAGGAATGATAAGAGGCTGGCTGTTAGAGTCTGGGTTAGTGAGGAGAGATGAGAGCCTGTTAGAGTCTGGGTTAGTGAGGAATGATGAGAGCCTGTTAGAGTCTGGGTTAGTGAGGAGAGATGAGAGCCTGTTAGAGTCTGGGTTAGTGAGGAATGATGAGAGCCTGTTAGAGTCTGGGTTAGTGAGGAGAAATGAGAGTCTGGGTTAGTGAGGAGAGAGGAGAGTCTGGGTTAGTGAGGAGAGAGGAGAGTCTGGGTTAGTGAGGAGAGAGGAGAGTCTGGGTTAGTGAGGAGAGATGAGAGCCTGTAGAGTCTGGGTTAGTGAGGAATGATGAGAGCCTGTTAGAGTCTGGGTTAGTGAGGAGAGATGAGAGCCTGTTAGAGTCTGGGTTAGTGAGAAATGATAAGAGGCTGGCTGTTAGAGTCTGGGTTAGTGAGGAGAAATGAGAGTCTGGGTTAGTGAGGAGAGAGGAGAGTCTGGGTTAGTGAGGAGAGAGGAGTCTGGGTTAGTGAGGAGAGATGAGAGTCTGGGTTAGAGAGGAGAGATGAGAGTCTGGGTTAGTGAGGAGAGATGAGAGTCTGGGTTAGTGAGGAGAGATGAGTCTGGGTTAGTGAGGAGAGAGGAGAGTCTGGGTTAGTGAGGAGAGAGGAGAGTCTGGGTTAGTGAGGAGAGAGGAGAGTCTGGGTTAGTGAGAAGAGATGAGAATCTGGGTTAGTGAGGAGAGAGGAGAGTCTGGGTTAGTGAGGAGAGAGGAGAGTCTGTGTTAGTGAGGAGAGATGAGAGTCTGGGTTAGTGAGGAGAGAGGAGTCTGGGTTAGTGAGGAGATGAGTCTGGGTTAGTGAGGAGAGATGAGAGTCTGGGTTAGTGAGGAGAGATGAGAGTCTGGGTTAGTGAGGAGAGAGGGGAGAGTCTGGGTTAGTGAGGAGAGAGGAGAGTCTGTGTTAGTGAGGAGAGATGAGAGTCTGGGTTAGTGAGAGAGAGGAGAGTCTGGGTTAGTGAGGAGAGAGGAGAGTCTGGGTTTGTGAGAGAGATGAGTCTGGGTTAGTGAGGAGAGATGAGTCTGGGTTAGTGAGGAGAGATGAGAGTCTGGGTTAGTGAGGAGAAATGAGAGTCTGGGTTAGTGAGGGAGAGAGGAGAGTCTGGGTTAGTGAGGAGAGAGAGTCTGGGTTAGTGAGGAGAGATGAGAGTCTGGGTTAGAGAGGAGAGATGAGAGTCTGGGTTAGTGAGGAGAGATGAGAGTCTGGGTTAGTGAGGAGAGATGAGTCTGGGTTAGTGAGGAGAGAGGAGAGTCTGGGTTAGTGAGGAGAGAGGAGAGTCTGGGTTAGTGAGGAGAGAGGAGAGTCTGGGTTAGTGAGAAGAGATGAGAATCTGGGTTAGTGAGGAAGAGGAGAGTCTGGGTTAGTGAGGAGAGAGGAGAGTCTGTGTTAGTGAGGAGAGATGAGAGTCTGGGTTAGTGAGGAGAGAGGAGTCTGGGTTAGTGAGGAGAGATGAGTCTGGGTTAGTGAGGAGAGATGAGTCTGGGTTAGTGAGGAGAGATGAGTCTGGGTTAGTGAGGAGAGATGAGAGTCTGGGTTAGTGAGGAGAGATGAGAGTCTGGGTTAGTGAGGAGAGAGGAGAGTCTGGGTTAGTGAGGAGAGAGGAGAGTCTGTGTTAGTGAGGAGAGATGAGAGTCTGGGTTAGTGAGGAGAGAGGAGAGTCTGGGTTAGTGAGGAGAGAGGAGAGTCTGGGTTTGTGAGGAGAGATGAGTCTGGGTTAGTGAGGAGAGATGAGTCTGGGTTAGTGAGGAGAGATGAGTCTGGGTTAGTGAGGAGAGATGAGTCTGGGTTAGTGAGGAGAGATGAGTCTGGGTTAGTGAGGAGAGATGAGAGTCTGGGTTAGTGAGGAGAGATGAGAGCCTGTTAGAGTCTGGGTTAGTGAGGAATGATGAGAGCCTGTTAGAGTCTGGGTTAGTGAGGAGAAATGAGAGTCTGGGTTAGTGAGGAGAGAGGAGAGTCTGGGTTAGTGAGGAGAGATGAGAGCCTGTAGAGTCTGGGTTAGTGAGGAATGATGAGAGCCTGTTAGAGTCTGGGTTAGTGAGGAGAGATGAGAGCCTGTTAGAGTCTGGGTTAGTGAGAAATGATAAGAGGCTGGCTGTTAGAGTCTGGGTTAGTGAGGAGAAATGAGAGTCTGGGTTAGTGAGGAGAGAGGAGAGTCTGGGTTAGTGAGGAGAGAGGAGTCTGGGTTAGTGAGGAGAGATGAGAGTCTGGGTTAGAGAGGAGAGATGAGAGTCTGGGTTAGTGAGGAGAGATGAGAGTCTGGGTTAGTGAGGAGAGATGAGTCTGGGTTAGTGAGGAGAGAGGAGAGTCTGGGTTAGTGGAGGAGAGAGGAGAGTCTGGGTTAGTGAGGAGAGAGGAGAGTCTGGGTTAGTGAGAAGAGATGAGAATCTGGGTTAGTGAGGAGAGAGGAGAGTCTGGGTTAGTGAGGGAGAGAGGAGAGTCTGTGTTAGTGAGGAGAGATGAGAGTCTGGGTTAGTGAGGAGAGAGGAGTCTGGGTTAGTGAGGAGAGATGAGTCTGGGTTAGTGAGGAGAGATGAGTCTGGGTTAGTGAGGAGAGATGAGTCTGGGTTAGTGAGGAGAGATGAGAGTCTGGGTTAGTGAGGAGAGATGAGAGTCTGGGTTAGTGAGGAGAGAGGAGAGTCTGGGTTAGTGAGAGAGAGGAGAGTCTGTGTTAGTGAGGAGATGAGAGTCTGGGTTAGTGAGGAGAGAGAGAGAGTCTGGGTTAGTGAGGAGAGAGGAGAGTCTGGGTTTGTGAGGAGAGATGAGTCTGGGTTAGTGAGAGATGAGTCTGGGTTAGTGAGGAGAGATGAGTCTGGGTTAGTGAGGAGATGAGTCTGGGTTAGTGAGGAGAGATGAGTCTGGGTTAGTGAGGAGAGATGAGTCTGGGTTAGTGAGGAGAGATGAGAGTCTGGGTTAGTGAGGAGAGATGAGAGCCTGTTAGAGTCTGGGTTAGTGAGTAATGATGAGAGCCTGTTAGAGTCTGGGTTAGTGAGGAGAAATGAGAGTCTGGGTTAGTGAGGAGAGAGGAGAGTCTGGGTTAGTGAGTAGAGAGGAGAGTCTGGGTTAGTGAGGAGAGAGGAGAGTCTGGGTTAGTGAGGAGAGATGAGAGCCTGTAGAGTCTGGGTTAGTGAGGAATGATGAGAGCCTGTTAGAGTCTGGGTTAGTGAGGAGAGATGAGAGCCTGTTAGAGTCTGGGTTAGTGAGAAATGATAAGAGGCTGGCTGTTAGAGTCTGGGTTAGTGAGGAGAAATGAGAGTCTGGGTTAGTGAGGAGAGAGGAGAGTCTGGGTTAGTGAGGAGAGAGGAGAGTCTGGGTTAGTGAGGAGAGGAGAGTCTGGGTTAGTGAGGAGGAGAGCCTGTTAGAGTCTGGGTTAGTGAGAAATGATAAGAGGCTGGCTGTTAGAGTCTGGGTTAGTGAGGAGAAATGAGAGTCTGGGTTAGTGAGGAGAGGAGAGTCTGGGTTAGTGAGCAGAGAGGAGAGTCTGGGTTAGTGAGGAGAGATGAGAGCCTGTAGAGTCTGGGTTAGTGAGGAATGATGAGAGCCTGTTAGAGTCTGGGTTAGAGAGAAATGATAAGAGGCTGGCTGTTAGAGTCTGGGTTAGTGAGGAGAAATGAGAGTCTGGGTTAGTGAGGAGAGAGGAGAGTCTGGGTTAGTGAGCAGAGAGGAGAGTCTGGGTTAGTGAGGAGAGATGAGAGCCTGTAGAGTCTGGGTTAGTGAGGAATGATGAGAGCCTGTTAGAGTCTGGGTTAGTGAGGAGATATGAGTCTGGGTTAGTGAGGAGAAATGAGAGTCTGGGTTAGTGAGGAGAGAGGAGAGTCTGGGTTAGTGAGGAGAGAGGAGTCTGGGTTAGTGAGGAGAGAGGAGTCTGGGTTAGTGAGGAGAGATGAGAGTCTGGGTTAGTGAGGAGAGATGAGAGTCTGGGTTAGTGAGGAGAGATGAGAGTCTGGGTTAGTGAGGAGAGATGAGTCTGGGTTAGTGAGAGAGAGGAGAGTCTGGGTTAGTGAGGGAGAGGAGGAGAGTCTGGGTTAGTGAGGAGAGAGGAGAGTCTGGGTTAGTGAGAAGAGATGAGAATCTGGGTTAGTGAGAGAGAGGAGAGTCTGGGTTAGTGAGGAGAGAGGAGAGTCTGTGTTAGTGAGGAGAGATGAGAGTCTGGGTTAGTGAGGAGAGAGGAGAGTCTGGGTTAGTGAGGAGAGAGGAGAGTCTGGGTTTGTGAGGAGAGATGAGTCTGGGTTAGTGAGAGAGATGAGTCTGGGTTAGTGAGGAGAGATGAGTCTGGGTTAGTGAGGAGAGATGAGTCTGGGTTAGTGAGGAGAGATGAGTCTGGGTTAGTGAGGAGAGATGAGAGTCTGGGTTAGTGAGGAGAGATGAGAGTCTGGGTTAGTGAGGAGAGATGAGAGTCTGGGTTAGTGAGGAGAGATGAGAGTCTGGGTTAGTGAGGAGAGAGGAGAGTCTGGGTTAGTGAGGAGAGATGAGTCTGGGTTAGTGAGGAGAGAGGAGAGTCTGGGTTAGTGAGGAGAGAGGAGAGTCTGGGTTAGTGAGGAGAGAGGAGAGTCTGGGTTAGTGAGAAGAGATGAGAATCTGGGTTAGTGAGGAGAGAGGAGAGTCTGGGTTAGTGAGGAGAGAGGAGAGTCTGTGTTAGTGAGGAGAGATGAGAGTCTGGGTTAGTGAGGAGAGAGGAGTCTGGGTTAGTGAGGAGAGATGAGTCTGGGTTAGTGAGGGAGAGATGAGTCTGGGTTAGTGAGGAGAGATGAGTCTGGGTTAGTGAGGAGAGATGAGAGTCTGGGTTAGTGAGGAGAGATGAGAGTCTGGGTTAGTGAGGAGAGAGGAGAGTCTGGGTTAGTGAGGAGAGAGGAGAGTCTGTGTTAGTGAGGAGAGATGAGAGTCTGGGTTAGTGAGGAGAGAGGAGAGTCTGGGTTAGTGAGGAGAGAGGAGAGTCTGGGTTTGTGAGGAGAGATGAGTCTGGGTTAGTGAGGAGAGATGAGTCTGGGTTAGTGAGGAGAGATGAGTCTGGGTTAGTGAGGAGAGATGAGTCTGGGTTAGTGAGGAGAGATGAGTCTGGGTTAGTGAGGGAGATGAGAGTCTGGGTTAGTGAGGAGAGATGAGAGTCTGGGTTAGTGAGGAGAGATGAGAGCCTGTTAGAGTCTGGGTTAGTGAGGAATGTTGAGAGCCTGTTAGAGTCTGGGTTAGTGAGGAGAAATGAGAGTCTGGGTTAGTGAGAGAGAGGAGAGTCTGGGTTAGTGAGGAGAGAGGAGAGTCTGGGTTAGTGAGGAGAGAGGAGAGTCTGGGTTAGTGAGGAGAGAGGAGAGCCTGTTAGAGTCTGGGTTAGTGAGAAATGATAAGAGGCTGGCTGTTAGAGTCTGGGTTAGTGAGGAGAAATGAGAGTCTGGGTTAGTGAGGAGAGAGGAGAGTCTGGGTTAGTGAGCAGAGAGGAGAGTCTGGGTTAGTGAGGAGAGATGAGAGCCTGTAGAGTCTGGGTTAGTGAGGAATGATGAGAGCCTGTTAGAGTCTGGGTTAGTGAGGAGATATGAGTCTGGGTTAGTGAGGAGAAATGAGTGTCTGGGTTAGTGAGGAGAGATGAGAGTCTGGGTTAGTGAGGAGAGAGGAGAGTCTGGGTTAGTGAGGAGAGATGAGAGTCTGGGTTAGTGAGGAGAGATGAGAGTCTGGGTTAGTGAGAGAGATGAGAGTCTGGGTTAGTGAGGAGAGATGAGAGTCTGGGTTAGTGAGGAGAGATGAGAGTCTGGGTTAGTGAGGAGAGATGAGAGTCTGGGTTAGTGAGGAGAGATGAGAGTCTGGGTTAGTGAGGAGAGATGAGAGTCTGGGTTAGTGAGGAGAGATGAGAGTCTGGGTTAGTGAGGAGAGATGAGAGTCTGGGTTAGTGAGGAGAGATGAGAGTCTGGGTTAGTGAGGAGAGATGAGAGTCTGGGTTAGTGAGGAGAGATGAGAGTCTGGGTTAGTGAGGAGAGATGAGAGTCTGGGTTAGTGAGGGAGATGAGAGTCTGGGTTATTGAGAGAGATGAGAGTCTGGGTTAGTGAGGAGAGATGAGTGTCTGGGTTAGTGAGGAGAGATGAGAGTCTGGGTTAGTGAGGAGAGATGAGAGTCTGGGTTAGTGAGGAGAGATGAGAGTCTGGGTTAGTGAGGAGAGAGGAGAGTCTGGGTTTGTCCTTTAATGATCATCATCCAGATGAGTCACAGGAACTCCCTGTTCTGTCCACTCCCCACCTCCCCCGTCTCCTCCTTCCCCGTCTCCCCCTCCTCCTTCCCCTGTCTCCTCTTCTTCTCCCAAGTCTCCCCCTCCTCCCCAGTCTCCCCCTCCCCAGTCTCCTCCTCCCCCGTCTCCCTCCTCCTTCCCCCGCCTCCCTCTTCTTCTCCCAAGTCTCCCCTCCTCCTCCCCCATCTCCCCCTCCTCCTCCCCAGTCTCCCCCCTCCCCAGTCTCCTCCTCCCCAGTCTCCCCCTCCACCTCCCCCATCTCCCCCTCCTCCTCCCCAGTCTCCCCCTCCTCAGTCTCCCCTCCCCCAGTCTCCCTCCACCTCCCCGTCTCCCCCTCCTCCTCCCCAGTCTCCCCCTCCTCAGTCTCCCCCTCCTCCTCCCCAGTCTCCTCCTCCCCAGTCTCCCCTCCTCAGTCTCCCCCTCCCCAGTCTCCCCTCCAACTCCCCCCGTCTCCCCCTCCTCCTCTTCAGTCTCCCCCTCCTCAGTCTTCCCTCCCCAGTCTCCCCTCCACCTCCCCCGTCTCCCCCCTCCTCCTCCGCCGTCTCCCTCCTCCCCCAGCTGACATATGAAGGGGTTTTGTCTGAAGTGTTTCTATCTCACTCTCACACACACCATCCCTCCATGACTTCATTAGTTGATAATCTGTCTGTGTATGTTCTCATCATGGGGGTATAGTGTAATTAGGTTGGGAAACTCCTTGTGCTTCGGCCATGTAGAAGAGCAAGAGGGAAAGAGAGAGAGAGAAAGCACTAAGATCTTCAGCACAGATTCTGCCAGACCAGGGCCCTCTCATTAAGACAAAAATAGTGTTCCAAAAAAAGGTCCAGTCGCCAGGACCACAAATACAAATTCCATCTAGACACCGTTGCCTTAGAGCACACAAAAAACTATACATACCTTGGCCTAGACATCAGCGCCACAGGTAACTTCCACAAAGCTGTGAATGAGCTGAGAAACAAGGCAAGAAGGGCCTTCTATGTCATCAAAAGGAACATAAAATTCGACATACCAATTAGGATCTGGCTCAAAATACTTGAATCAGTTATAGAACCCATTGCCCTTTATGGTTGTGAGGTCTGGGGTCCACTCACCAACCAAGACTTCACAAAATGGGACAAACACCAAATTGAGACTCTGCACGCAGAATTCTGCAGAAATATCTTCCGTATACAACGTAAAACATCAAATCATGCAGAGCAGAATTAGGCCGATACCCACTAATTATCAAAATCCAGAAAAGAGCCGTTAAATTCTACAACCACCTAAAAGAAGCGATTCCCAAACCTTCCATAACAAAGCCATCACCTACAGAGAGATGAACCTGGAGAAGTCCTCTCAGAGCCCCAGGACAGCAACAAGCTGTTCCTGGGGCTCTGTTTCCAAACACAAACAGACCCTTAAGAGAGCCCCAGGACCAAAAGGCAACACAATTAGACCCAACCATATCATGAGAAAAAATAAAAAAGATAATTACTTGACATACCGGAAAGAATTTACAAAATAACAGAGCAAACTAGAATGCTATTTGGCCCTAAACAGAGAGTAGACCGTGGCAGAATACCTGACCACTGTGACGGACTCAAACATAAGGAAATCTTTGACTATGTACAGACTCAGTGAGCAGAGCCTTGCTATTGGAAATGCCACCGTAGGCAGATTGGCTCTCAAGAGAAGACAGGCAACAGTATGTGCTCACTGCCACAAAATAAAGTGGAAACTGAGCTTCACTTCCTAACCTCATGCCAAATATATGACCGTGCTAGAGACACATATTTCCCTCAGATTACACAGACAAACCGAAAACAAACCCAATTTTGATAAACTCCCATATCTACTGGATAAAATACCACAGTGTGCCATCACAGCAGCAAGATGTGTGACCTGTTGCCACAAGGAAAGTAACCAGTGAAAAATAAACATAATTGTAAATACAACCCATATTTATGTTAATTTATTTTCTTTTTTGTACTTTTAACTATTTGCACATCGTTACAACACTGTATATAGATATAATATGACATTTATAAATGTCTTTATTCTTTTGAAACTTCTGTGAGTGTATTGTTTTACTGTTCATTTTTATTGTTCATTTCACTTTTGTTAACAATATTAACATGTGTTTTCCATGCCAATAAAGCCCTTGAATTTAATTGAATTGAATTGAGAGGGGAGGGAAAAAGAAAGCGAGAGAGAGAGAGAGATTGTGTGACAGAGACAGGGATAGTGTGTGATAGAGGGGGGGTAGAGAGAGAAAGACAGAAAGAGTCGCAGGGAGAGAGGAGAGAGAGAAGAAAGGAAGAAAGAATGTTGTTGTTGTTGTTGTTGTTGTTGTTGTTGTTGTTGTTGTTGTTGTTGTTGTTGTTGTTGTTGAGAAAAGAAGAAAGAAAGAGAAAGAACGAGGAGGAGAGAGGTTCCACTCTCTTCCCTCTGACCCTGGATGTTATGCAACAGGAAGGCCATACAGTTCTCCTCCATCAGAAAGATAAGTGCAAATAAACACAACACTAAACACACTGACCATCCAAACCAAAACACAGAGATACTCACATCAACTGATGTGATAGCAGGCTCCTCTCCTGTCTGACTGTGTAAAGACAGTTCATATCAACTGATGTGATAGCAGGCTCTCTCCTGTCTGACTGTGTAAAGACAGTTCATATCAACTGATGTGATAGCAGGCTCCTCTCCTGTCTGACTGTAAAGACAGTTCAGATCAACTGATGTGATAGCAGGCTCCTCTCCTGTCTGACTGTGTAAAGACAGTTCATATCAACTGATGATAGCAGGCTCCTCTCCTGTCTGACTGTGTAAAGACAGTTCATATCAACTGATGTGATAGCAGACTCCTCTCCTGTCTGACTGTGTAAAGACAGTTCATATCAACTGATGTGATAGCAGGCTCCTCTCCTGTCTGACTGTGTAAAGACAGTTCATATCAACTGATGTGATAGCAGGCTCCTCTCCCGTCTGACTGTGTAAAGACAGCTCATATCAACTGATGTGATAGCAGGCTCCTCCCTCCGTCTGACTGTGTAAAGACAGTTCATATCAACTGATGTGATAGCAGGCTCCTCTCCTGTCTGACTGTAAAGACAGTTCATATCAACTGATGTGATAGCAGGCTCCCTCCGTCTGACTGTGTAAAGACAGTTCATATCAACTGATGTGATAGCAGGCTCCTCTCCTGTCTGACTGTGTAAGACAGTTCATATCAACTGATGTGATAGCAGGTCTCTCCTGTCTGACTGTAAAGACAGTTCATATCAACTGATGGGATAGCAGGCTCCTCTCCTGTCTGACTGTGTAAAGACAGTTCATATCAACTGATGTGATAGCAGGCCCTCTCTCCTGTCTGACTGTGTGAAGACATGTCCCACCAATCAGATAGCAGGCCCTTCCGTCTGACTGTAAAGACCAAGCCATATCAACTGATGTGATAGCAGGCTCTCTCTCGAATTGACTGTAAAGACAGTTCATATCAACTACGTGATAGCAGTGCCTTCCTGTCTGATCGTAAAGACAGTTCATATCAACTGATGTGATAGCAGGCCTTCCGTCTGACTGCAAAGAAGTTCCATCAACGAGATGACAGCAGGCCTCCTGTCTGACTGTGTAAAGACAGTTCATATCAACTGATGATATAAAAATGCCTTCTCCCTGTCTGATCGTGTAAAGACAGTTCAGATCAACTGATGTGATAGCAGGCTCTCTCCTGTCTGACTGTGTAAAGACAGTTCATATCAACTGATGTGATAGCAGGCTCCTCTCCTGTCTGACTGTGTAAAGACAGTTCAGATCAACTGATGTGATAGCAGGCTCCTCTCCTGTCTGACTGTGTAAAGACAGTTCATATCAACTGATGTGATAGCAGGCTCCTCTCCTGTCTGACTGTGTAAAGACAGTTCAGATCAACTGATGTGATAGCAGGCTCCTCTCCTGTCTGACTGTGTAAAGACAGTTCATATCAACTGATGTGATAGCAGGCTCCTCTCCTGTCTGACTGTGTAAAGACAGTTCATATCAACTGATGTGATAGCAGGCTCCTCTCCTGTCTGACTGTGTAAAGACAGTTCATATCAACTGATGTGATAGCAGGCCCCTCTCCTGTCTGACTGTGTAAAGACAGTTCATATCAACTGATGTGATAGCAGGCTCCTCTCCTGTCTGACTGTGTAAAGACAGTTCATATCAACTGATGTGATAGCAGGCCCCTCTCCTGTCTGACTGTGTAAAGACAGTTCATATCAACTGATGTGATAGCAGGCCCCTCTCCTGTCTGACTGTGTAAAGACAGTTCATATCAACTGATGTGATAGCAGGCTCCTCTCCTGTATGACTGTGTAAAGACAGTTCAGATCAACTGATGTGATAGCAGGCCCCTCTCCTGTCTGACTGTGTAAAGACAGTTCAGATCAACTGATGTGATAGCAGGCTCCTCTCCTGTCTGACTGTGTAAAGACAGTTCATATCAACTGATGTGATAGCAGGCTCCTCTCCTGTCTGACTGTGTAAAGACAGTTCATATCAACTGATGTGATAGCAGGCTCCTCTCCTGTCTGACTGTGTAAAGACAGTTCATATCAACTGATGTGATAGCAGGCTCCTCTCCTGTCTGACTGTGTAAAGACAGTTCAGATCAACTGATGTGATAGCAGGCTCCTCTCCTGTCTGACTGTGTAAAGACAGTTCATATCAACTGATGTGATAGCAGGCTCCTCTCCTGTCTGACTGTGTAAAGACAGTTCATATCAACTGATGTGATAGCAGGCTCCTCTCCTGTCTGACTGTGTAAAGACAGTTCATATCAACTGATGTGATAGCAGGCTCCTCTCCTGTCTGACTGTGTAAAGACAGTTCATATCAACTGATGTGATAGCAGGCTCCTCTCCTGTCTGACTGTGTAAAGACAGTTCAGATCAACTGATGTGATAGCAGGCTCCTCTCCTGTCTGACTGTGTAAAGACAGTTCATATCAACTGATGTGATAGCAGGCTCCTCTCCTGTCTGACTGTGTAAAGACAGTTCAGATCAACTGATGTGATAGCAGGCTCCTCTCCTGTCTGACTGTGTAAAGACAGTTCATATCAACTGATGTGATAGCAGGCTCCTCTCCTGTCTGACTGTGTAAAGACAGTTCAGATCAACTGATGTGATAGCAGGCTCCTCTCCTGTCTGACTGTGTAAAGACAGTTCATATCAACTGATGTGATAGCAGGCCCCTCTCCTGTCTGACTGTGTAAAGACAGTTTAGATCAACTGATGTGATAGCAGGCTCCTCTCCTGTCTGACTGTGTAAAGACAGTTCATATCAACTGATGTGATAGCAGGCTCCTCTCCTGTCTGACTGTGTAAAGACAGTTCAGATCAACTGATGTGATAGCAGGCTCCTCTCCTGTCTGACTGTGTAAAGACAGTTCATATCAACTGATGTGATAGCAGGCTCCTCTCCTGTATGACTGTGTAAAGACAGTTCAGATCAACTGATGTGATAGCAGGCCCCTCTCCTGTCTGACTGTGTAAAGACAGTTCATATCAACTGATGTGATAGCAGGCCCCTCTCCTGTCTGACTGTGTAAAGACAGTTCATATCAACTGATGTGATAGCAGGCTCCTCTCCTGTATGACTGTGTAAAGACAGTTCAGATCAACTGATGTGATAGCAGGCTCCTCTCCTGTCTGACTGTGTAAAGACAGTTCAGATCAACTGATGTGATAGTGGTTTCTCCTGTCTGACTGTGTAAAGACAGTTCATATCAACTGATGTGACAGGTTCCTCTCCTGTCTGACTGTGTAAAGACAGTTCATATCAATGATGTGATAGCAGGCTCTCTCCCGTCTGACTGTAAAGACAGTTCATATCAACGATGTGATAGCAGGCTCCTCTCCTGTCTGACTGTGTAAAGACAGTTCATATCAACTGATGTGATAGCAGGCCCTCTCCTGGTCTGACTGTGTAAAGACAGTTTAGATCAACTGATGTGATAGCAGGCTCCTCTCCTGTCTGACTGTGTAAAGACAGTTCATATCAACTGATGTGATAGCAGGCTTCCTCTCCTATGACTGTGTAAAGACAGTTCAGATCAACTGATGTGATAGCAGGCTCCTCTCCTGGTCTGACTGTGTAAAGACAGTTCAGATCAACTGATGTGATAGCAGGCTCCTCTCTCCGTCTGACTGTGTAAAGACAGTTCATATCAACTGATGTGATAGTAGGCTCTTCCCTGTCTGACTGTGTAAAGACAGTTCATATCAACTGATGTGATAGTGGCTCCTCTCCTGTCTGACTGTAAAGACAGTTCAGATCAACTGATGTGATAGCAGGTATTCTCTCCTGTCTGACTGTAAAGACAGTTCAGATCAACTGATGTGATAGCAGGCCTCTCCCGTCTGACTGTGTAAAGACAGTTAATATATAATAATAATAATAATAATAATAATAATATATCAACTGATGTGATAGCAGGCTCCTCTCCTGGTCTGACTGTGTAAAGACAGTTCATATCAACTGGATGTGATAGCACTTTCCTGTCTGACTGTGTAAAGACAGTTCAGGATCAACTGATGTGATAGCAGGCTCCTCTCCCGTCTGACTGTGTAAAGACAGTTCATATCAACTGATGTATAGCAGGCTCTTCTCCTGTCTGACTGTGTAAAGACAGTTCATATCAACTGATGATAGCAGGCTCCTCTCCTGTCTGACTGTGTAAAGACAGTTCAGATCAACTGGATGTGATAGCAGGCTCCCTCCTGTCTGACTGTGTAAAGACAGTTCATATCAACTTATGATAGCAGGCCCTTCCTGTCTGACTGTGCAAAGACAAATCCAGATCAACTGATGATAGCAGGCTCCTCTCCCCCTGACTGTGTAAAGACCGCTCATATCAACTGGGATGTGATAGCAGGCTTCTCCTGTCTGACTGTGTAAAGACAGTTCATATCAACTGATGTGATAGCAGGCTCCTCTCCCGTCTGACTGTGCAAAGACAGTTCATATCAACTGATGTGATAGCAGGCCCTCTCCGTCTGACTGTGTAAAGACAGTTTAGATCAATTGATGTGATAAGCAGGTTCTCTCCTGTCTGACTGTGTAAAGACAGTTCATATCAACTGATGATGATAGCAGGTCCCTCCTGTCTGACCGTGTAAAGACAGTTCTGATCAACTGATGTGATAGCAGGCTCCTCTCCCGTCTGACTGTAAAGACAGTTCATACCAACTGATGCGGGGATAGCAGGCTTCCTCCTCTCCTGTCTGATCAGGTAAAGAGCAGTTCAGACCTGGGATGTGACAGCAGGCTCCTCTCCAGTCTGACTGTGTAAAGACAGTTATATCAACCTGATGATAGCAGGCCCCTTCTCCTGTCTGACTGTGTGGTAAAGACAGTTAATATATACATTAATAATAATCATAATAATAATAATATAACAACCGGATGTGACAGCAGCCTCTCCTGTTGACCGTGTAAAGAGACAGTTCATATCAACTGATGTGATAGCAGGCTCTCTCCTGTCTGACTGTAAAGACAGTTCAGATCAACACGATGTGATAGCAGGCTTCCCTCTGGGTTCACTAGCAGGTAAAGATCAAAGACAGTTCATATCAACTGATGTGACAGTTTCTTCCTCTCCATATGACTGTAAAGACAGTTCAGACTCAACTGATGTGATAGCAGGCCCTCTCCTGTCTGATCGTGACAGTTCAGATCAACTGATGATAGCAGGCTCTCTCCTGTCTGACTGTGTAAAGACAGTTCAGATCAACTGATGATAGCAGGCTCCTCCTCCTGTCTGACTGTGTAAAGACCGTTCATATCAACTGATGTGATAGCAGGTTCTCCTCTGTTGACTGTAAAGACAGTTCATATCAACTGATGTGATAGCAGGCTCCCTCTCCTGTCTGACTGTAAAGACAGTTCATATCAACTGATGTGATAGCAGGCTCCTCTCCTGTCTGACTGTAAAGACAGTTTAGATCAACTGATGTGATAGCAGGCTCCTCCTGTCTGACTGTGTAAAGACAGTTCATATCAACTGATGTGATAGCAGGCCTCTCCTGTCTGACTGTGTAAAGACAGTTCAGATCAACTGATGTGATAGCAGGTCTTCCCGTCTGACGTAGCAAAGTTCATCAACCGAGATGTATAGCAGGCCTTCCCACTGATCGGTAAAGATATTCTGTAGATTTCAACTGATGTGATAGCAGGCTCCTTCCTGTCTGACTGTAAAGATAGTTCATATCAACTGATGTGATAGCAGGGCCTCTCTTGTCTGACTGGTAAAGACAGTTCATATCAACTGATGTGATAGCAGGCTCTCTCCTGTCTGACTGTAAAGACAGTTCATCAACTGATGTGATAGCAGGCTCCTCTCCTGTCTGACTGTGTAGACAGTTCATATCACTGATGTGATAGCAGGCCCCTCCTGTCTGACTGTAAAGATGGTGCCTGTTATCAACTGATGTGATAGCAGGCCTTCCTGTATTCCAGTTCAGATCAACGATGATAGCAGGCCCTCTCCTGTCTGATTCAAAGACAAAAATATCAACTGATGTGATACAGGCCCCTCCCCGTCTGACTGTGTAAAGACAGTCATATCAACTGATGTGATAGCAGGCTCCTCTCCTGTATATCGTGTAAAGACAGTTCAGATCAACGATGTGGATAGCAGGTTCCTCCTGTCTGACTGTAAAGACAGTTCAGATCAACTGATGTGATAGCAGGCTCCTCTCCCAGTGTCTGACTGTAAAGACAGTTCATATAACTGATGTGATAGCAGTAAGCCTTCCTGTCTGACTGTGTGCAAAGACAGTTCAGATCAACTGATGTGATAGCAGGCTCCTCTCCTGTCTGACTGAGCAGCAGCAAAGACAGTTCAGATCAACCGATGTCAAGCTCCCTTCTCCTGCCCGACTGTAAAGAGCGTCCAGTGCACAACCGATGAGGTAGTGGGGCCCTTCCTGGGTTCTCCTGTTCGATCAGTCCGACTGTAAAGACAGTTCATATCAACTGATGTGATAGGCTCCTCTCCTGTCTGACTGTAAAGACAGTTCATATCAACTGATGAGTGGTTCTCTCCTGTCTGATAGCAGGCCTTAGCAGGCCTTCCTGTCTGACTGTGTAAAGACAGTTCATATCAACTGATGTGATAGCAGTGTTCCTCTCTGTCTGACTGTGTAAAGACAGTTCAGATCAACTGGGATGTGATAGCAGGCCTCTCCTGTCTGACTGTAAAGACAGTTCATATCAACTGATGTGATAGCAGTGCCCCTCTCCTGTCTGACGTGTAAAGACAAGTTCCAGACTGGTCCGATGTGATAGCAGGCTCCTCTCCTGTCTGACTGTGTAAAGACAGTTCATATCAAACATGTGGATAGCAGGCCCCTCTCCTGTCTGACTGTAAAAGACAGTTCAGATCAACTGATGTGATAGCAGGCTCCTTTCCCGTCTGACTGTAAAAAGACAGTTCATATCAACTGATGCGTAGCAGGCTCCTCTCCTGTCTGACTGTGTAAAGACAGTTCAGATCAACGATGATAGAGGCTCTAGCCTTCCTGTCTTGACTGTGAAAACAGTTCATCAAGATGTGATAGCAGGCCTTCCTCGTCTGACTGTGTAAAGACAGTCTGTATCAACGATGTGATAGCAGGCCTTCCTGTCTGACTGTGTAAAGACAGTTCATATCAACTGATGATAGCAGGCTCCTCTCCTGTCTGACTGTAAAGACAGTTCATATCAACTGATGTGATAGCAGGCTCCTTCCTGTCTGACTGTAAAGACAGTTCATATCAACTGATGTGATAGCAGGTCCCTTCCTGTCTGATCGTGTAAAGACAGTTAATATATAATAATAATAATAATAATAATAATAATATATCAACTGATGTGATAGCAGGCTCCTCTCCTGTCTGACTGTGTAAAGACAGTTCATATCAACTGATGTGATAGCAGGCTCCTCTCCTGTCTGACTGTGTAAAGACAGTTCAGATCAACTGATGTGATAGCAGGCTCTCTCCTGTCTGACTGTGTAAAGACAGTTCATATCAACTGATGTGATAGCAGGCTCCTCTCCTGTCTGACTGTGTAAAGACAGTTCAGATCAACTGATGTGATAGCAGGCTCCTCTCCTGTCTGACTGTGTAAAGACAGTTCATATCAACTGATGTGATAGCAGGCTCCTCTCCTGTCTGACTGTGTAAAGACAGTTCATATCAACTGATGTGATAGCAGGCTCTCCTCCTGTCTGACTGTGTAAAGACAGTTCATATCAACTGATGTGATAGCAGGCTCCTCTCCTGTCTGACTGTGTAAAGACAGTTCAGATCAACTGATGTGATAGCAGGCTCCTCTCCTGTCTGACTGTGTAAAGACAGTTCATATCAACTGATGTGATAGCAGGCTCCTCTCCTGTCTGACTGTGTAAAGACAGTTCATATCAACTGATGTGATAGCAGGCTCCTCTCCTGTCTGACTGTGTAAAGACAGTTCATATCAACTGATGTAATAGCAGGCTCCTCTCCTGTCTGACTGTGTAAAGACAGTTCAGATCAACTGATGTGATAGCAGGCTCCTCTCCTGTC
>NW_027009536.1:0-43774 GCF_036934945.1 Oncorhynchus masou masou | reverse complement strand
ACTATTAGCTACCTGATATAATTAATGAGTCTCTAGGGGGGCCACTATTAGCTACCTGATATAAATAATGAATCTCTAGGGGGGGCCACTATTAGCTACCTGATATAATGAGTCTCTAGGGGGGGGGGGGGCACTATTAGTTACCTGATATAATGAGTCTCTAGGGGGGGGGCACTATTAGCTACCTGATATAATGAGTCTCTAGGGGGGGCTTACGTTAGTACTCAGGTATTGACGCTGGACTTTCTCCTGGAAGGGGCGGAGCTTGGTCATCTGGAATCTCTCCAGGTTGGACCGCATCTTTACCACCTGACACACACACACACACACGAGAAAAGACATGTAAGAGTCAATGGCAACAGAGTCAACGGCGACAGAGTCAAAAATGTTGTTTTTTTCTTCTGCAAAATAGCATTCACCTGTTGCTATAGAGATGATAGAAAAGGTAGTAAGACTTCAACTCCTCGCAAATTCATATTGACCCCATGGATGCAACGACAGACAACGAGGATGTGCATCTTTCTCTTTCGATGCGTATCGTATCATCTTGAGACACACGGGCTCCGATACAGGAACGATACGTTTTTTAAAAGTTTAAAACAATTTGGTGCAATTCTGTTTGATTAGAGAACGAATTGATTGTGATACGATTCGATGCGCTAACATTTGTTGCATAATAAACACATACATTTTCCATTCTACATTAAAATCTGCTGCTGTTGGAGCTCACGAGCCGGGCCTCTGGGCCAAATCCAAACGAGCTGGCTGTGTATGCGTGTGTGTGTGTGGGGGGGCTGGTTCTGTCTGAGCAGACTGTGTGTGTGTGAGAGACTGTGTAAATGATGTTTTTTTAAATTATTTTACCTTTATTTAACCAGGCAAGTCAGTTAAGAACAAATACTTATTTTCAATGACGGCCTGGGAACAGTGGGTTAACTGCCTGTTCAGGGGCAGAACGACAGATTTGTACCTTGTCAGCTCGGGGTTTGAACTCTCAACCTTCCGGTTACTAGTCTAACGCTCTAACCACTAGGCTACACTGCCGCCCCATGTATGTACTATGTAGGCACCTGAGCTGAGCCATAATGGAGACTAGGCATCTCCCACCCCACTACCAGATTAGAGCCATAATGGAGACTAGGCATCTCCCACCCCACTACCAGATTAGAGCCATAATGGAGACTAGGCATCTCCCACCCCACAATGAGATTTGGCATCTCCCACCCCACTACCAGATTAGAGCCATAATGGAGACTAGGCATCTACCACCGCACTCAGATTACAGCTATAAATGAGATTTGGCATCTACCACCACTGTCAGATTTGGGCCATAAAGGAAACTAGACAACTAACACTGTCAGATCAGGAGGGGGGCAATGTAGCCTGTTTTTTGCCCCCCCACCCCCCACTTTGGTTCTGAAATCACCATCACCCACTAATTAACTTGTCAAGTTTACACGCTGGTAGATGCATCAATATTTATAGGGCCAGTTTAGGTACACCACCACGTACCTAAACCGTACCTATTCCCCAACAAAGCCTCCTTCACTCATGCCGCCAAACTTACCCTAGTAAAACTGACTATCCTACCGATCCTCGACGACGTCATCTACAAAATAGCTTCCAACACTCTACTCAGCAAACTGGATGCTGTTTATCACAGTGCCCTCCGTTTTGTCACTAAAGCACCTTATACCACCCACCACTGTGACTTGTATGCTCTAGTCGGCTGGCCCTCGCTCCATATTCGTCGCCAGACCCACTGGTTCCAGGGCATCTACAAGTCCATGCTAGGTAAAGCTCCGCCTTATCTCAGTTCACTGGTCACGATGGCAACACCCACCCGTAGCACGCGCTCCAGCAGGTGTATCTCACTGATCATCCCTAAAGCCAACACCTCATTTGGCCGCCTTTCCTTCCAGTTTTCTGCTGCCTGTGACTGGAACGAATTGCAGAAATCGCTGAAGTTGGAGACTTTTATCATTTACATTACATTTAAGTCATTTAGCAGACGCTCTTATCCAGAGCGACTTACAAATTGGTGAATTCACCTTCTGACATCTCCCTCACCAACTTCAAACATCTGCTATCTGAGCAGCTAACCGATCGCTGCAGCTGTACATAGTCTTATCGGTAAATAGCCGACCCAATTATACCTACCTCATCTCCATACTGTTTTTATTTATTTACTTTTCTGCTCTTTTGCACATCAATATCTCTACCTGTACATGACCATCTGATCATTTATCACTCCAGTGTTAATCTGTAATATTGTAATTATTTGCCTACCTCCTCATGCCTTTTGCACACAATGTATATAGACCCTTTTTTTCTACTGTGTTATTGACTTGTTTATTGTTTACTCAATGTGTAACTCTGTGTTGTCTGTTCACACTGCTATGCTTTATCTTGGCCAGGTCGCAGTTGCAAATGAGAACTTGTTCTCAACAAGCCTACCTGGTTAAATAAAGGTTAAATAAAATTAAAATAAAACAAATAAATTGTTTGCGCCTACACAGTGAGTCACGTGGCCAGTGGTTGACTATATAAAGCAGGCAGACGGGCATCTTGATTGAATGTTGGAATGGGCAAAACCAGTGATTGAACGCCGTATGACCCCTGGAAATGACCTCCTGGGCATTTCACGCATGACAGTGTCTAGGGTTTACTGAGAACGGTGAGACAAACAAACAAACATCCAGTCAGCGGCAGGCTTGTGAGTGAAAAACAGCTCGTTGATGAGAGCTGGAAGGAGAACGGCAGGAATCATGCACGGTAACAGGCAGGCCACAAACAGGCAAATTAAGGAGCAGCACAACAGTGGTGTGCAGAACGGCATCTCAGAACACACACAACCCGACGGTCCTCGTCACGGATTGGCTATTGCAGCAGATGACCACACTGGGTTCCATTCACATCAGCTAAAAACAAGAAGAGGCAGCTCCAGTGGGCCCCCAACACCCAACACCGCACAAATGACGAATGGAAAAACATAGCCTGGTCCGACAAACACCAGTTCCTGTTGCGTCATGCTGATGGCAGTCAGGATTTGCAGAGGCAGCCGGAGACCAAGGCCACATCCTGCCCGGTGTCAACAGTACAGGCTGGTGGTGTAATGGTGTGGGGAATGATTTCCTGGAACACGTTAGGTCCCTTGATAACAATTGATTAACGGTTCCACATCCCCAAGAATTCAGGATGTTCTGGAGGCTAAAGGGATGGGGTCCAACACAGTACTAGATGGGTGTACCTAATAAACTGACCACTGAGTTTATAACCCATCTCAAAACAGAATGGATTTAACCGTTTGTAAGTTCGCTGATCTTCTATCCTCTCGGTCATACAGCGTGCCTCGCAAAGTGATCGCCGTCCTCGTTATGAAAATTATCAACTTCACCATGTACATCTAAAAAATGACCATATACACCGATTGTTTAAAGCAAAAACAATTTACCAAAACGACTGCTGATGGTGAACCTGAATAAACTAAAATAAAAATATATTGTAAGCCTCGTTCAGCAGGTAACCTATAGCCAGATGAGTTGTGTCTCCGGTAGCTTAGCTACTACTTTTACTTGAGTAAAACATGCTTTCTTTTTTCAGCCATTTTGAATGCTGAAGGTGCAGTGGAGATATGTAAGATCAGGGCACCGTGCAGTTTAGATCAGGCTGTCTACCTGGCATTGGTAAGCACGCGATGCTGGGCTTTGGAAGTGCTGATTTAGATCAGGTAATACCTGGCATTGGTAAGCACGCGATGCTGGGCATAGTGCAGTTTAGATCAGACTGTCTACCTGGCATTCAATATAGCTGGGCACCGTGCTGATTTAGATTAGGCTACTGATATTGCCTTGGGTGGAATCTGACTTGCAAAAT
Source organism: Oncorhynchus masou masou (assembly GCF_036934945.1). Lineage (NCBI taxonomy): Eukaryota > Metazoa > Chordata > Actinopteri > Salmoniformes > Salmonidae > Oncorhynchus > Oncorhynchus masou. Next base: position 39,898 of record NW_027009536.1, on the reverse strand, counting down.
GACTAAAGATCAATGACAACACAATTAACTGCTTAGTTCCACACCCGATGGAGGGACGCACCAGTTGGCACAAAAGATTAGGCATTTCGGAAGATACAAAAAATAAAAATAATAATATGAACAAAACGTGAAATCGGCAAGTCCTAATGTTTGAATCCGATTTTCTGACCAATGCATGCTACATTTGGATCTGTTTGGGGTCCGCTGTACTGACATAGCCCGCGATTCTAGACCGAGGGTTGCAGTAAGATGGACAGTCAATGGATTTGAGAGCAGTTACATTTCTCCAGCAACATTCCTCAACCGTTTATCAAAACAGTGGTAGGGGTAGGCGGGTTTGTTATCGTTTGAACTGCAGATTGCCCTCTTTAAACAGTAGTCACCTTCTCTTTCCAGGAAAAGTGTGTTGACAGGAAAACAGGACCAGAAGTGTCTCAGCAGCTCCCCAGCAGCCGTGTACAGATGCTTCAGCTCCCCCTGGACGTCATTGGGAACCATCTCTGTAAACCGAGGAAACAGAAGCGATAACAGAGGAGAACATCCGTGTCAATAACTGGCCGGGGCCGACAGGACTATTCGTTGGGTAAAATAAACTAGAACGAAAAAGGGGTTTATCAGTAAACTCACGGTTAATGGCTTGCTGTGCTAATGCTGCAGCAGAACACCCCCCTGGAGGAAGGCGTGATGGCACAACTGGCTGTACTGCTGGACATCACCTGTAAAGGGAGGATTGCGACTGTTAAAAAGTCCTTTACAACAAATATTAAAAAAAAAAAAAAGATTTCAGCAGCAAACATACTTTTTAGTATCTTTCAGCCTCTCTTGCCTAGAACCTAAAAACCCCCCGATCCTCTGACGCAATAACGCATGTTTTTTTCTTCAGTTCTGAGTTTCCCGAGATTAGAGGGGTATCTAACCTGAGTAAGGCAGGGTTTGTAGCTGGCTATTTCCTGCTTTATACAGTTGACAGAGTTGACAATGTCTTGACTGGCGGTGTACTGTTGAGGCAGAAGAGGCACGGGACCATGAGAGTACCTGCAAGAACAGACAGGTACATTTACAACATTACCATTACTTATCAAAAAGAAATGAAGGACCAAGGCACTCTTCATATAATTAAAATTGGATGGCAATGTTCAATAGAAACAGAGTTCAAACAATATTGTTCTCATCCCTCACAGCAGTCAAGTAATGCATTCCATCAAGAGTTGCTCACAATCTAGTCTGATTGCAGCCACAACTAGATCAATAAATAGCAATCAACGTGTAAAATTGTTTAAACACCACTTTTAGGCTACAAGTCTGTCACAAATGGCAGCCCCAGTAATCCCCTTTATGGTGGAGACCATGTGAACGAGAGGCTTTTAGAATCATGACCCCAGGTTTGAGTTTATCGTTCACCGGCATGCTCTCCAGCCATTACTAACTCAAATTAACTAAATTAGATTGTTTTTTTGGCCTGAACGACGAGGTCGTTGGTTAGTGGTTAGAGCGTTGGGCCAGTAACCGAAAGGTTGCTGGATCGAATCCCCGAGCTGACAAGGTAAGAATCTGTGGTTCTGCCCCTGAACAAGGCAGTTTAACCCACTGTTCCTAGGCCATCATCGAAAATAACAATTTGTTCTTAACCGATTTGCCAAGTTAAATAAAGGTTTAAAAAAATAATCTAATAATCTGTAAAAAAAAAAGAGCAGTTCTTCCCATCACTAAAGTATATGTGAGAGAACCAGGGTTGGGGTCAATTATTATTTGATTTAACTTGGCAAGTCAGTTAAGAACAAATTCTTATTTACAATGACGGCCTACACCGGTCAAACCCGGACGACACTGGGCCAATTGTGCGCCACCCTACGGGACTCCCAGTCACGGCTGGTTTGTGATGCATCCTGATTTGAACCAGGATGTCTTTAGTGACGCTCTAGCACTGAGACGCAGTAACTTAGACCGTTGCTCCACTCAGGAGCCCCATGTGAATATAAGGCAGTCAGTTCAGGAAGTGATTTAAAAAAAATACAACTTTTAGAATTAAATAGCTTCTACTTTTCAGTTTATTGAGAAATCATTTAATCATTTTTTTTCAATTATTGAATGGGAATTTTAAATTTACTTCCTGAATTCACAGACTTCAATTCGACTGGACTGAAGAGAACACAGACGACAACTTAGATACATTCATTTAAAAAAGAGCCAGGGCCAGAGAGCCGAGCCAGGGCCAGAGAGCCGAGCCAGGGCCAGAGAGCCGAGCCAGGGCCAGAGAGCCGAGCCAGGGCCAGAGAGCCCAGGGCCAGAGAGCCGAGCCAGGGCCAGAGAGCCGAGCCAGGGCCAGAGAGCCGAGCCAGGGCCAGAGAGCCGAGCCAGGGCCAGAGAGCCGAGCCAGGGCCAGAGGAGCACACTAGTTCCAAAGTATGGTGTCCATGAACAACCACACCAAAGAGAAAGCAGAGCACCCACTCAGTGATATAGAACCCACCTGTCAGACTTCTTGAGGTTCAGAGCCACTGTCTTCTTCCCATTCTCCCTATGAAGGTCCTCATACTCTATGACATCTTGTATTTTCACCTGAAATACACCACAGCTTTAATAACAAAAAGTGCCAACTCATCTTGGAAGGGAAGCACACCGTTTGGCTCTCTGTACCATCATAAAAGGGTAAGAGCCTATAGCCACAGCATGGCAGAGTTATGAATGTGTTCACTGTGTGTCAATGCTCATAATGTACACTGAACAACAAGATAAACAGAACATGTAACGAGCTGGTCCCATGTTTCACAGCTAGAATATACAGTATATAAACTGAACAACAAGATAAACAGAACATGTAACGAGCTGGTCCCATGTTTCACAGCTAGAATATACAGTATATACACTGAACAACAAGATAAACAGAACATGTAACAAGCTGGTCCCATGTTTCACAGCTAGAATATACAGTATATACACTGAACAACAAGATAAACAGAACATGTAACGAGCTGGTCCCATGTTTCACAGCTAGAATATACAGTATATACACTGAACAACAAGATAAACAGAACATGTAACGAGCTGGTCCCATGTTTCACAGCTAGAATATACAGTATATACACTGAACAACAAGATAAACAGAACATGTAACGTGCTGGTTCCAAGTTTCATGAGCTGAAATAAGATCCCAGAAATTTGCCATATGCTCAAAAAGGCAAATTTGTTTACATCCCTGTTTGCAAACATTTCTCCTTTGCCAAGATAATCCATCTACCTGACAGGTGTGGAATATGAAGACGCTGATTAAACAGCATGATCATTACACAGGTGCAGCTTGTGCTGGGGGACAATAAAAGGCCACAAAGTTGTCACCCAACGCCACAGCTGTCTCAAGTTGAGGGAGCGTGCAATTGGCATGGGAATATCCACCAGAGCTGTTGCCAGAGAAATTCATGTTAATTTCTCAACCATAACCATATTGATTCCAATTTGAATGCACAGAGATGCCGTGACGAGATCCTGAGGCCCATTGTCGTGCCATTCATCCACCGCCATCACATCATGTTTCAGCATGATAATGCACGGCTCCATGTCGCAAGGATCTGTACACAATTCCTGGAAGCTGAAAATGTCCCAGTTCTTCCATGGCCTGCATACTCACCAGACATGTAACCCTTTGAGCATGTTTGGGATGCTCTGGATCGACGTGTACAACAGCACGTTCCAGTTCCCGCCAATATTCATCAACTTCACACAGCCATTGAAGAGTGGAACAACATTCCACAATCAACAGCCTGATCAGGCAACAGCCTGCTCAATCTATGCGAAGGAGATATGATGCACTGCATGAGGCAATGGTGGTTCTGATCCACGCCCCGACTTAAAAATAAATAAAGGTATCTGTATTCCCAGTCAAGTGAAATCAATAGATTAGGGCCTAATGAATTTATTTAAATTGACCGATTTCCTTCTATAAACTGTAACTCAGTAAAATCTTTGAAAAATTGTTGCATGTTGCATTTATATTTTTGTCCAGTATATTTATAAAAGCTCAGCGCTTAAACAAGCCTTTATCTTGTATGATTTGCCTTCACAATAAGAGAGATAATCATCATACCTTCTTAACGGGTGGTTGGAAGAAGTCCGAATCCCTGGAGTTTCCATCTGTACTGCTAGTCTCACAGGCCTGAACGTTAGGAGCATCCCTATGAAGACAGACTGCTAGGTTAGCACACGACGCTGCAGTGAAAACGACAGAGAAGATCTCTTTCGAGAAGGTACTTAATCGTCAACTCACGCCTTCTTTCCGGAGCCTGCTGCCAGCACCATGGTACTGTGGTGGTTGAACCTCTTGATTATGGCAGAGTTACTGTTCTCCTTCACGGTCTTGTTAGTATTGGACGTAGAAGGTGCTGTGGAGTTAGACCCATAACCCTGGAGAGAGGACAGTGATTAGTGACGCGGCGAGTTAGACCCATAACCCTGGAGAGAGGACATACTGATTAGTGACGCGTCGAGTTAGACCCATAACCCTGGAGAGAGGACAGTGATTAGTGACGCGTCGAGTTAGACCCATAACCCTGGAGAGAGGACAGTGATTAGTGACGCGTCGAGTTAGACCCATAACCCTGGAGAGAGGACAGTGATTAGTGACGCGTCGAGTTAGACCCATAACCCTGGAGAGAGGACATACTGAATAATATAATAAGCCATTAGCAGAAGATTTTATCCAAAGCCACCTGGTCATATGTGCATACATTTTACCTATGGTGGCCCCAGCGGGAATCAAACCCACAACCCTTGCTCTACCAACAGAGCCACAGAGGACCAACTGTTTCCCACCTTATGGGTAAGGATTTATTTATTTTTCTCCCTTTTTTAGAGTTTCCCCATTGGTAGTTACAGTCTTGTCTGTACGGGAGTTGCAGCGCTGAGACTCGGGAGAGGTGAAGGTCGAGAACCACGCGTCCTCTGAAACACAACCCAACCACACCGCTTCTTCACAACGCACGCTTATCACGGAACCCAGTAGCACCAATGTGTCTGAAGAAACACTGTACACCTGCCGACCGTGTCAGCGTGCATTGCGCCCGGCCCGCCACAGGATTTGCTAGAGGGTGATGGGACAAGGACATCCCTGCCGGCCAAACCCTCCCCTAACTCGGACGATGCTAGGCCAATTGTGCGCCGCCCCATGGGTCTCCCGGTCGCGACAGAGCCTGGACTCGAACCATGATCTCTAGTGTCACAGCTAGCACTGCACCTCTTGGGATGCCCAAAGGTTAAAAATTAGAGGGTAAAGGCTAAGAATTGGAGGGTGAGCTGGCAGGCAGCATTAGAAGGTGAATGAATGCTCACAACCTCTCCGACGTTCAACAAAATACCACCTAGATTCTGTGGTGTCCCAAGATTATAAGCGGGGATGTGAAAAACGCACAAAAGAGTGAAACAGCGAGGTACTATCTGTGTTCTGTTACCTGTCTAACAGAACACAGAGGGTGTCCTTTAATGGAAGCCTCTCCTGCAAAATCCAGGTAGAGTCAGGCATTCCACAGGGCAGCTGTCTAGGCCCCGTACTTTCAAAAACATCTGCCACTGGCACGGAGCAAAGCCCATGTGTCTAAGTATGCCGGTGCGACGCAACACTATACACGGCAGCTACCACAGCAACTTAATTGACTAACAATTAACAAAGAGCTGCAGTCAGTTCCAGAATGGGTGCCAAGAAAAAGGCTAGTCCCAAATATTTCAAAAGTAAAAGCTTTGTATTTGGGACAAATCATAAACTAAACCTCAACTTAAACTTGTAATAAATAAATGTGGAAATTGAGCAAGTTGAGGCGGCTAATCTGCTTGGAGAAACCCTGGATTGTAAATTGTAGGGATGTATTAATTTGCAAAAACTGCTGCAAAAATAAATTAAGAGTTTATTTTAGACGAATTCAGGTAGATCCTTTTGGTTCCTAATGGTGTAAAGTGCCCAATAACATAACATCACCTCATCTAACGACTTATCCTCCCAGTGACAGCAGGTCCACCATTAGGTTCTTCACTCCTTGGAACACCATGGACTTCAGGCCTGCAGAATATGGAAAAGCACAGAAATTAAGACTGACACTAATCATTGCAGCATCATTATATTGGTATCGCTCTCTTGCAGTAATGCTTTAGGTGTAGATGGTAGAGGCTTTACACACAACTAATATAATAAAAGGAGCTGGACAATTTATTTTATTTTTACCCAATCCAGGAAGTGAATAGACATGAACTTCTCTATGAACAAAAAAAATAAGCTAACTTTCTGAACCAGAAGACTATAAACCCATTGACTGCTCTCCTCCAGTGAGAAGTGATTGTACCCTTCTCGTCCTGCTTTGCACACTCTGAGAAGATGTCTTGCAGGCCCGTGTTGATGCGGTCTCGGTGGAAGTAGTGGGACTGGAAGAACCGCGTCCAGAACTCCTTCTCTGTCATGTTATGAGGAACGTTCTCACCATACTTCTGTTTCACTGGAAGGAAACGTTAAGTGAGTCAATGACAGGACAATATAGGACACTAGTGTGATGCAAAAAAAAAAAAAAAAAAAAAACATGGCCCTGTTTGGATACATACCATCCTTCCTCCTTTTATGTAAATCACTGATCTGGTTGGATACCGCCCCTTATCCAATCATTTACTGATCAGAGATAACTAAGGACGTGAAGAAGGCTGCATTTGAAGTTTACCTACACAGAGTGCACAACACATTAGCAACACCTGCTTTTTCCATGACAGACTGACCAGGTGAAAGCTATGACCCCTTATTGATGTCACTTGTTAAATCCACTTCAAAATCAGTGTAGACGAAGGGGAAGAGACAGGTTAATGACGGATTTTTTTAATCGCGGAGACAATTGGGTGTGAGTGATTCAGGAGGTGAATGGGCAAGACAAAATATTCAAGTGCCTTTGAACAGGTGCACCGGTTTGAGTGAGTCAAGAACTGCAACGCTGCCGGGTTCTCGCTCAACAGTTTCCCCAAGAATGGTCAACAACCCAAAGGACACCCAGCCAACTTGAACACAACTATGGGAAGCATTGGAGTCAACATGGGCCAGCATCCCTGTGGAACACTTGACACCTTGTAAAGTCCATGCCCAGACAAATTGAGGGTGTTCTGAGAGCAAACAAGCGGTGCAACTCAATGTTAGGAATATCCTAATGTTTTGTACACTCAGCGTATATAATATAAATATAATTATGCCATTTAGCAGATGCTTTTTCTTGCCCCAATTTCGTGGGTATCCAATTGTTGGTAGCTACTATCTTGTCTGCTATCTGCTATCTTGTCTCATCGCTACAACTCCCGTACGAGCTCGGGAGAGACGAGTCGAAAGCCATGTGTCCTCCGAAACAAGCCGCACTGCTTCTTTAACACAGCGCGCCTCCAACCCGGAAGCCAGCCGCACCAATGTGTCAGAGGAAACACCGTGCACCTGGCAACTTGGTTAGCGTGCACTGCGCCCCGCCCGCCACAGGAGTCGCTGGTGCGAGATGAGACAAGGATATCCCTACCGGCCAAACCCTCCCTGACCCGGGCGACGCTAAACCTATTGTGCGTCGCCCCACGGACCTCCCAGTCACGGCCGGCTGCGACAGAGCCTGGGCGCGAACCCAGTCTCTGGTGGCACAGCTAGCGCTGTGATGCAGTGCCGTAGTCCACTGTGATGCAGTGCCGTAGTCCACTGTGATGCAGTGCCGTAGTCCACTGTGATGCAGTGCCGTAGTCCACTGTGATGCAGTGCCGTAGTCCACTGTGATGCAGTGCCGTAGTCCACTGTGATGCAGTGCCGTAGTCCACTGTGATGCAGTGCCGTAGTCCACTGTGATGCAGTGCCGTAGTCCACTGTGATGCAGTGCCGTAGTCCACTGTGCGGGAGGACGTAGCAGACGCTTTTATCCAAAGCAACTTAGTCAAGCATGCATACATTTATTGGGCGCTATTCTAACAGGGCCCAAAGTTCCCTCATTACATTTCAACTCTTCCCATTGGTTTCCATGACCGAGAACCCGAGGTGTCTTACCTGCAGGGTACGTTCTGAAGATTGACTCGATAATGTCAGACGTAAGGTTGTATCTAAGGCCGTTACAGCCATCTGTCTGGGGCCGGATGTCCGCCTGAAATAGCAAAAGAGCTTTATCCATCCACAATCCCCGTTTGGAGTGGTATCAGCATGGGCAAGACAAGACAGATACAGGACGCTGGGACAGTTTGACCATGGGAAACATCGGTTTTTATCCAAAATGGCACCCCATTCCCTTTATAGTGCACTACTATGGGTTAAACCCATGGGGGGGGGATAGAGTGCCATTTGGGACACAACCCATCATTAAAATCACTGAGCTCACCAAGAAGGCTGCCGAGATGCCAACTTCCTGCTTGTTGTTGGAGAGGGAGTGGTCCACGTTGTTTATGCTCAGCCGATTGGCCCAGAACTCCTCAGCGCTGATCACCTGACACACCACCAGATCCTTGTACAGCTGGAACAGCACCGGATCTTCCTGTAACATTCTAGAGATAAAACAATGCATCACAAACAGCCTTTCGATTGGTTATTCACTTAGCGCACACACACACACAATTAAGTCAATAAGATATTCTAGTCAGAAATCACAAACACAACGCTCTAAGAGTAAGCAAAAGTAAATATTAGCTGCCATTTTTCTTTTGCAATCTAGTTAAGGATAAGTGGTAAGTGGCGCTGGAATCTTTCCGTGATGTTGAAAACTATGGAGATCGAGGGTGTATTCATTAAAATCGCACAACATTGCAAAAATGTTTTGCAACAAACAGAAGTATTTCTAAATGGACAAATACAGGTAACTCCCTACCCGTTTGGTTTCTGGTGAACACATCAGTGACCGAGAAAGTTAAGGGGATCCATGTAATTTGTTCCTCACCTGTTCTTCTCCTCCAGTTCCTTGTTAGCCCTCTTCTTGAACTTGGGCAGCAGCTGCTGGAGGAGGTCCTTGGCTGCATCGCGGTCTTTCAGGGCAGTGCTCTCATTGGAGAAGTGGAGGTTGGTGCTCTCCCCCGTGTGCAGGACCAACTGTAGCTGAATCTTGGCCTTGCCGTCTGGGCTGATTTTCTGACCTGCACAGGGTTGGGAAAAAAAAAAAAAAAGTCTTAGGTCTTACTACTAAACAATCAATGCAACCATTCATAACAAGGAACCTCCCGTTACCCCTTTTTCACAGTACTGTGCTTGAAAATGTTATTTCCACATCGTCTTTCCAGCATCATGGCTGGCCATGCTTTCCACCTGGCTACCCAGACCCCAATCACCTGCACTGTACCCTCCACAGCAACTCGCCCAAGCCTCCCCCATTTCTCCTACAGACCTATATCTATCCTACCCTGCCTTTCTAAGGTCTTCAAAAGCCAAGTTAAACAGATTACCGACCATTTCGAATGCCACCGTACCTTCTCTGCTATGTAATCTGGGTTCAGAGCTGGTCAAGGGTGCTCAAGGTCCTAAACGATATCGTAACCGCCATCGATAAGAAACATTACTGTGCCACTGTATTCATCGACCTGGCCAAGGCTTTCGACTCCGTCAATCACCACATTCTTATCGGCAGACTCAAACTTGGTTTCTCAAATGATTGCCTCGCCTGGGTCACCAACTACTTCTCTGATAGAGTTCAGTGTTTCAAATCGGAAGGCCTGTTGTCTGGACCTCTGGCAGTCTCTATGGGGGTGCCACAGGGTTCAATTCTCAGGCCGACTCTCTTTTCTGTATACATCAATGATGTCGCTATTGCTGCGGGTGATTCTCTGATACACCTCTACGCAGACGACACCATTCTGTATACTTCTGGCTCTTCTTTGGACACTTAACTAACCTCCAGACGAGCTTCAATGCCATACAACTCTCCTCTGTGGCCTCCAACTGCTCTTAAATGCAAGTAAAATAAAAATGCATGCTCTTCAACCGATCGCTGCCCGCACCTGCCCGTCTAGCATCACTACTCTGGAATGGTTCTGACCTAGAATATGTGGACAACTACAAATACCTAGGTATCTGGTTTGACTGTAAACTCCCCTTCCAGACTCACATCAAACATCTCTAGGGCAGGGGGCAGCATTGGAATTTTGGATGAAAAGCCATAAATATAAATATATAAATATAAAAATATATAATTAGTGGATTTGGATAGAAAACACTGAAGTTTATAAAACTGTTTGAATGAAGTCTGAGTATGGCAGGCAAAAACCTGAGAAAAAAATCCAACCAGGAAGTGGGAAATCTGAGGTTTGTAGTTTTTCAACTCTTGCCCTATCGAATACAGCGTCTATGGGGTCATCTTGCACTTCCTAAGGCTTCCACTAGATGTCAACAGTCTTTAGACCATTGTTTCAGGCTTCTACTGTGTAGTGGGGCTGAATGATGGGAGAGTCAGGTCTGTCAGCAGCCGCGAGCTCAGTCTCGCACGCTCACGTGATAGTTAGCTTGCGTTCCATTGCATTTCTGAAGACAAAGGAATTCTCCGGTTGGAACATTATTGAAGATTAATGTTACAAACATCCTAAAGATTGATTCTGTACATCATTTGACATGTTTCTACAGACTGTAACAGAACTTTAGGACTTTGTCTGCTCCTAGTGAACGAGCTTCGTAAGTTTGGATTTGTTTACCAAACGCGCTAACAAAAGAAGCTATTTGGACATAAATGGACATTATCAAACAAAACAAACATTTATTGTGGAACTGGGATTCCTGGGAGTGCATTATGAGGAAGATCAGCAAAAGGTTGGTGAATATTTATAATGCTATTTCTGACTTCTGTTGTAGCCAACATGGCGGATATCTGTTTGGCTTGCTTTGTCGTCTGAGTGCCATACTCAGATTATTGCATGGTTTGCCTTTTCCGTAAAGTGTTTTTGAAATCTGACACAGCGGTTGCATTAAGGAGAAGTGCATCTATAAATCCTGGCATAACAGTTGTATCTTTTAGCAATGTTTATTATGAGTATTTCTGTAAATTGATGTGGCTCTCTGCAAAAATCACCGGATTTTTTGGAACTACTGAATATAATGCGCCAATGTAAACTGAGATTTTTGGATATAAATATGAACTTTACAGAACATACATGTCTTGTGTAACATGAAGTCCTATGAGTGTCATCTGATGAAGATCAAAGGTTAGTGATTAATTTGATCTATATTTCTGCTTTTTGTGACTCCTCTCTTTGGTTGGAAAAATGGCTGTGTTTTTCTGTGACTTGGCTCTCTGGCTTCCTATTTCGCAACAAAGCCTCCTTCACTCATGCTGCCAAACATACCCTCGTAAAATTGACCATCCGACCGATCCTCGACTTCGGGCGATGTCATCTACAAAATAGCCTCCAACGCTCGACTTAACAAATTGGATGCCGTCTATCACAGTGTCATCTGTTTTGTCACCAAAGCCCCATATACTACCCACCACTGCGACCTGTACGCTCTCGTTGGTAGGCCCTCGCTTCATACTCGTCGCAAAACCCACTGGCTCTAGGTCATCTACAAGTCTTTGCTAGGTAAAGCCCAGACTTATCTCAGCTCACTGGTCACCATAGCAGCACCCACCCGTAGCAAACGCTCCAGCAGGTATATCTCACTGGTCACCCCCAAAGCCAATTCCTACTTTAGCCGCCTTTCCTTCCAGTTCTCTGCTGCCAATGACTGGAACAAACTGCAAAATCACTGAAGCTGGAGACTCATATCTCCCTCGCTAGCTTTAAGCACCAGCTGTCAGAGCAGCTCAGATCACTGCACCTGTACATAGCCCATCTGTAAACAGCCCACCTATCTACCTCATCCCCATACTGTATTTAGTTATTTATCTTGCTCATTTGCACCCCAGTATCTCTACCTGCACATTCATCCTCTGCACATCTATCACTCCAGTGTTTAATTGGTATATTGTATTTACTTCGCAACCACGGCCTATTTATTGCCTTAACTCCGTTATCCTACCTCATTTGCCCTCACTGTATATAGACTTTTCTACTGTGTGTTTGTTTATTCCATGTGTAACTGTTGTTGTTTGTGTCAAACTGCTTTGCTTTATCTTGGCCAGTCACAGTTGTAAATGACAACTTGTTCTCAACTAACCTACCTGGTTAAATAAAGGTTAAATAAATAAATAAATATATATATACACATGTATAAATATATATTTTTAAATCAGAAACCATGATGGGTGTGTAGCCAGCAGATAGACTTTCACAACACTGAGCCAAGCCAAAGTGTTGTGTGAGCCGTTCTGCCGGTAGCCTGGTACTCAGCACTTACAGCGTATGTCAGCATACAGGTGGCTGACGGTGAAACGGTCTTTCCTCCGGTCCCCAGGCTATCCTCTCTGCCATCAGGTAGAGGGTTCCATCCTGCTTCCTCTGTCGGACCCTCTTCACCACCAGCAGCACCTCCTCCGACAACGCTGCCATGGCTGCGAGGGAGAGAAGAGGGGTAGAATATGCATATTAGTGGTAAGGTAAAGAGCCATTTATATTCACCGAACAAAAATATAAAAACGCAACATGCAAAGTGTTGGTCCCATGTTCGTGAGCTGAAATAAAAAGACCCCAGAAATGTATGTAATGTAAACCCGCCAGCCCAGGATCTCCACACCTGGCTTTGTCACCTGCAAGATTATCTGACCAGCCATCTGGACAGTTTATTAAACTATGGGTTTGCACAATTGAAGAATATCTGCACAAACTGTCTCAGTTTGGACGCGCGCAGATCCTCACCAGGGTCCTAACCTGACTGCAGTTTGGCGTCGTAACTGACTTCAATGGGAAAAAAAATGTATTTAATTTTTATTTTACCTTTATTTAACTAGGCAAGTCAGTTAAGAACAAATTCTTATTTTCAATGACGGCCTAGGAACAGTGGGTTAACTGCCTGTTCAGGGGCAGAACAGACAGATGTACCTTGTCAGCTCGGGGATTTGAACTTGCAACCTTTCGGTTACTAGTCCAACACTAACCACTAGGCTACCCTGCCACCCTGATGGCCACTGGCAGCTGGAGAAGTGTACTCTTCATGGATGAATATAAGTTTCAACTGTACCATCAATTTGATTGATACTTAAACCATTGGCTCGAATCTAGGTCGTGCCTTTTTAGATTGAGAAAATTAACAACTATGGGAGAAAGAAGTAAATTATTATTTTCTCTCATTGACTTCACAAAACCCGACCTGGTCTGTTTTGCAAGAGTTCCCGGTTCTCGCTATGTTGGCGGCTCTGCTTTAATAAAGAAAGTCTGCGCTTAGACTATGTAGTGTCCAGTGGGTTAAAACACGCGTTGGTGACTTAAATGTCACTTCCCTTTGTCTTGATATTTTATAACAAATATCATCATTAAAATGTTCGGAATCGTTCAGTGGGGTCTCTCTCAGATATCATTAGCATTTTATCCAAAAGTCGGATTTCGTAACCGGAGTTACATCGGTAACTCTTGACATCGACGCAGGTTTCTTATGCAGGTTGCTCGTAAAAAACTTGATAATTTCCATGTTGTGGTCATCGTCTTCATAGTTGTTTCTGCGAGTGGCAAACACCTAAATTAGCATGACAGGAGCTGAATTAAATATAAAATGCTTGGTAAAGTTATACGTTCAGTGCTCCGTTTACATTTCAGAGACAGGAGATTGTTTTTGTGAGTAATCTTCGGAAAAATAACAGAAATTCCGAATTAATATGAACACCGTATACTAAAATATATAAATACTACCTGTTTATTTTTTACCATATATAGTTTTATGTCCTGCGGATTCGATTAGAAAGATGATTAGTTCAACGGAAAGTGAGCCTGCCAGGTAGCCTGTATTTATTGCACTGAATCCAGCCAAACTGACGCGATGCAATTTTCCAGATTTTTTTTTTAACCACTTTTTTTTCCTCTGGCCTCCATTGATGTAGTCACCTTAATTCTAGTCATCCTACAAAAAAAGGTAAAAACTCAAACTTGTTGAACAGATGAGACATGTTTGCATCATTGGTTTTCTTAAAAGTATCATCTACACAATTAACATATTTGACCCATTGATCAAAAGATGCGTTTTTAAAATTGGACACTCTGCACTATGTTGCAAATGCACCCAATTAACAACTAGCTGTTACGTTACAAATGCTTAGCATATGCACATTTTAGCACACCAAATCCGGACAGAGTGTCGACTGTTGAGCTTGCTAATGCTAACGAGCTAGGTAGCGAGCTGGCTAACTCAGCCGCGGAGACAGACTTGTCAAGAAAAGTCCATGTAACGTTAGCTAAATCAATCATAATTACCTCAAACTCCAACGCTGTTGCAGTTGATATATTGGTTTCGTGTTGTGCCGATGTGAAGCATACAATTTATTTACGTGTAATTGTTATTTAAACGCGATATTTATGATAAAACTGTGCCCACTTGTACTTGTGCTCCTCCATCGATACGGCTGCCAAATTGTGCAACATTCAAATTCCTCCGGTGAAACAACAAGCGAAGTCTAAAAATGCCTTAATGCTTTTTAATTAAGTTTAATATGTTTGCATAGAAAAGCTAGAGAAATGCATGTCTATAATAATGTAGAGATGAAGATAGTCTATAAGTCCCCAAATTAATGTCATTGATTCAGAGTTTGTTTTGATATTTTAGCCTGCGTGTCGTGATTGCGTTTGGTGTAGGGGGACAAAATACATTTATGCATGATAGCGCATGCACGGGAGCAGCCGGTTTGGGTTCCGTGTTAAGATAAATGGGGTGGCAGGTAGCCTAGTGGTAGCCTAGTGGTTGGAGTTTTGGGCCATAACCGAAAGGTTGCAGGGTTGAATCCCTGAGCTGACAAGATAAAAATCTGTTGTTCTGCCCTGAAGAAGGCAGTTAACCCACTGTTCCCGGTAGGGCATCATTGTAAATAAGAATTTGTTCTTAACTGACTTGCCTAGTTAATTATTTCATGCAGTTAAAGTGGCATTCTTTTTTTTTTTTTACAAAAACAAACAAAACAAAAAAACTATTTGTTATTGTTTGAAACCCAGATCGTCCCTTTAATGTAAATAACATAGCTGATACAGCCATTTCAAAAGATTGTTAATTCAACAACATTGAAAGGGTTCTGCTTGTCACACTCAGTGTCATGACAGCCAAACTTGTCAACGTAAATCTGGTACTGCCCATCTCCACCTTCCTGTTACTGGTAGACATCACCTGACATCAATGTGTTTTTCTATGCAGAGTACCAGCATCCGGGGAGACACACAAACAGGGTTGGTGTCAATTTAATCTTGTCTACCGGACAGCTCTTTCCAGGTGGGAACCAGGTTTTGGGTCAATTCCAAAAAATGGAACTGCCATTGAGTTCTCCCCTTCAATCCAATTCCAGTCTTATACGAAATAATTTTAAAACAACCACATTCTGTAAGCCCTAAAGTGGAACATTACAGAAACAGGAGATAGACTAGTGTCCTGTCTAGGGGTGTACTTTACATCAAGCTGACTCACACTGCAGAAACAGGAGATAGACTAGTGTCCTGTCCAGGGGGTGTACTGTACATCAAGCTGACTCTCACTACAGAAACAGGAGATAGGCTCCTACTTTAATAAATGGATCACTAGTCACTTTAAACAATGCCACTCTAAATAACATGTTTACATATTTTACATTACTCATATCACATGTATATTATACCATCTATTGCACCTTGCCTATACTGCATAGCCATCGCTCATCCATATACTTATATGTACATATTCTCATTCACCCCTTTAGATTTGGGTGTATAAGGTAGTAGTTGTGGAATTGTTAGGTTAGATTACTCGTTGGTTATTACTGCATTGTTGGATCTAGAGGCACAAGCATTTCGCTTACACTCGCATTAACATTTTATTTAACTAGGCAAGTCAGTAAAGAACAAATTCTTATTGTCAATGAGGGCACTGCCTGTTCGTACGTTGTCAGCTTGGGGATTTGAACTTGCAACCTTTCAACGCTCTAACCACTAGGCTACCATTTGCTAACCATGAGTATGTGACCAATAAAATTTGATTTGATTTGATATCGTGATGTTAATTTCTGTTTGCAGGGTTAATCCTAACCTCATGTAAACATAGTACTACTTTAGTACAGTATGATAAAACACAAAACAACAAATATATATTTCTGTATTATAATGTCAGGGATGACTCTCTAACTGTCATTCACCAAAGCTCTAAAGCCTTGTTTACACTGCAGGCCTTAACGCTCAGATCAGTTTTGTTTTTCAAATCTGTTCTGGAATACTGACTGTCCAAACAGTTACAAGTGACCAAATCACCTTTACGTGTGTATTCAGACAGCAGTCATTTGTTGACATGGCTACGCTAGTTGTCTTAGTAATGTGTGTATTCAGACAGCAGTCATTTGTTGACATGGCTATGCTAGTTGTCTTAGTAATGTGTGTATTCAGACAGCAGTCATTTGTTGACATGGCTACAGTCGTTGTCTTAGTAATGTGTGAGCAGTGGTGTAGGCTGATTGGTGGTGGCGCTCATACTTCCTATCACTCAGAAGTTAAGTAGCAAGCTAAGGTGACAATAATGCATGCCATGGACATTTCCTAGTTGTTTTGAATGTCCAGAATCATAGTGTAAGAACACCTTTAAAGCTTCGAAGGACACGAATATCCAACTTTCAAAACAAGTCGGCTTTTGCTAGCCACAGCAGTCAACTAGCTAGCTAGGTAGCTGTTTTGCTAGCCACAGCAGTCAACTAGCTAGCTACGTAGCAACAGCAGTCAACTAGCTAGCTACATAGCCACAGCAGTCAACTAGCTAGCTACGTAGCCACAGCAGTCAACTAGCTAGCTACGTGGCCACAGCTGTCAACTAGCTAGGTAACTAGGTAGTTTAGCTAGCCACAGCAGTCAACTAGCTACCTAGGTAGCTGTTTAGCAAGCCACAGCAGTCAACTAGCTAGCTAGGTAGTTGTTTAGCTAGCCACAGCAGTCAACTAGCTAGCTAGGTAGCTGTTTAGCTAGCCACAGCAGTCAACTAGCTAGCTAGGTAGCTGTTTAGCTTCAACCAGCTATCTAGCATATTTCACTCATTAACAATTAACAAGCTAGTTAGCTACCAAACGTTCTTGTTAAACTGTCATCAAATAAGCTAGCAAGCAAAATGCCAAATAACAGTCTAAAAACCACCTCAGGTCAAATTGAGCAAGATTTGTACTTTCAGACACAAGACCTACGAAAGTGGTTTGAAATGTGGCTGGAAATATCTGCTTCCATGTGCTTTTTGGCTGTTCAAACTGTTGGAAAATATACAGATTCTAATCTGATATGCAACATGTTTTGGGGGGGAGGAATCACTTCAAACTGCCAGTGTGAAGAAGGCTACAGAGGTTTCACATCTTAATAAACCAAAGCTTTCTAAAACAAGGTGCATGCACTTCCACAAGAAAACAAACAACGGACATAAGTATTTGAAGGTTGCATTTTAATAAGATAAGTAAGCATAAGTTTCTACATTTTAAATATGATTTAATCTACATTTTATAGATAAATCAAAGCGATTAGATAAATAACAGCCATGTGAAGCAGGGTAGCAGGGTGTTCCTCAGTAAGCAGCGAGTGGATTGGTGCTGCACCATTCCCATCTGTATTAGTACAGATCCCATTTACACCAGCATGTTGCTGCGTGTCCTGCGGGCGGGCACCCTAATGGCTCTGTTGCAGTCGCTGTGTCTGCAGCTACACTCCTCCACGTGTAGGTAGGTGTAGGGCACCACATCTCCATTCAGACACCGTAGGTCCACCGTGCGGTTACTGGACCGGGACTCCTGGCAACAGGCACACGAGTGGTCCAGAGACGCAGCCATGGCAGAGTACCTGGAGGACGGGAGTGAAAGAGAGGTGTTCACAGAGATTCATAGATCATCTACTCCCCAAGAGACAAAGTCACCTCAACAAATGACATGTTTCACAAAACACAAATACATTTAGGGGGTGTGTGTGTCCCAGACACAGATTAAACCGAGTCCTGGACTAAGAAGCATGTTCAATGGAGATTCATTGAAAATGATTTTCAGTCCATCACTAGGCTTCTTAAACTGGATACTGAAACCCTCCCCGTGGTGTTATGGCTGTGATGAAGCTCCACTGGGTTGTGATAGTAGCATTGTTTCCACACTCACTTGGTGAAGGTGTTGCAGGATCCCTCACAGTACGGCATCTCCACCTCCTCAACAGACTGGCAGCTCTTGTGGTTGATGAAACTCTTCATGGATCCTATCTTACAGGCCTTGTCCTTCTCCACACCTGGTATTGGAGGGAGACACACCGTTATACATGATCCGTCTGGAAAGACCATGAAAAAGAGCTGCACCTGTTTGAGTTCACTGACTACAAGGTGGCTCTCCGTGTCAATCATTATCAATTAGGAATATCAGTGGTTTTATGATGCATGAACCTGGTCATATTCCAATCCTGATATAAAATTGTTAACAGCTTTGATTATTTCACTTTCATACTTACAAATTCTACAGCAGCCGTTTGCAGCGGTCTGAATTGAACCCTGTGGAGAAAAAAAGTTTCAACGTTTTCTTTACATAATACATTTCATATTAGGATGAGAGAAGTAATTTTTCTGTCAAATGAAAACTGGTATATTGTGTGTACTGTACTGTGGATCTGATGAAAATGATTGTGGATCGAAACATTGTCAATAAGGTTGGTAATCGAGAGCATATGCAGTCAGCAGTTCTTTCTGTTCTTGTTATGTTGAGTACTGTACTCACAGGCTGGCCTTTCTGCTCTTGTTATGTTGAGTACTGTACTCACAGGCTGGCCTATCTGTTCTTGTTATGTTGAGTACTGTACTCACAGGCTGGCCTTTCTGTTCTTGTTATGTTGAGTACTGTACTCACAGGCTGGCCTATCTGTTCTTGTTATGTTGAGTACTGTACTCACAGGCTGGCCTATCTGTTCTTGTTATGTTGAGTACTGTACTCACAGGCTGGCCTATCTGCTCTTGTTATGTTGAGTACTGTACTCACAGGCTGGCCTAACTGTTCTTGTTATGTTGAGTACTGTACTCACAGGCTGGCCTATCTGCTCTTGTAATGTTGAGTACTGTACTCACAGGCTGGCCTATCTGCTCTTGTTATGTTGAGTACTGTACTCACAGGCTGGCCTATCTGTTCTTGTTATGTTGAGTACTGTACTCACAGGCTGGCCTATCTGTTCTTGTTATGTTGAGTACCGTACTCACAGGCTGGCAGTTGGCCTGCTGGAAGGGTGGGCAATGGATGTTGGAGCTCTGGGTCAGATAACTATCACCGTTTTTCACACAGCTGTACTGCTGGCACTTGTCACCAGGAGCAGACCATGTATCTCCATGCTGGACACACACACACACACACACACACACACACACACACACACACACACACACACACACACACACACATTTGACATTAAATGTTTGTCATTTAGCAGACGCTCTTATCAAAACGTTTTTACATTCGTGCATTTGTCTTAAGATCGCTAAGTGAGACAGCAACATACAACACTCGTAGGGGTGGGGCGGATTGGGACTTATTTAACACGCTCTTAAAGAGGTAGGGTGTCAGTGGTTTTCGGGAGATGGGCAGGCACTCCTGCTGTCCTCATATTATGGGGAAGCTTGTTCCACACACACACACACACACACACACACACACACACACACACACACACACACACACACACACACACACACACACACACACACACACACACACACACACACACACACACACACACACACACACACACACAGCCGCACAATCAATATAGACATTTATCAGAGACTTACTTACTACTTCTTAGTTAATCTGTGACAGTTAAACGGACAGAAACGGTACCTACCTTCAACAACTGCTTGGTCCCATTGATCTGGAGGACACAGTGGGTCTGAACACATTTCCCACAGCAGTCATCTGAGGAGTAGCCAGGCTCCTGGTACTCATATCCCTGCAGGAGAAGAGGAACACATGAGTGACCTGCTGCAACACCTAAAACAGAATGATGAGGACGATAACACACGTTATTAAAGTGTGAATACAACCGATTGCCTTCCCAGTAAACTCTACAGAATAGAAGAACTCAAGAACAGATGTCTCAGCACCAATTGAGTATTATTTTAAAAGCAGGGACGAGGCTTAATCTGTGGGCAGTTCTGAATCAGACAAGGTTTACTTACTTACTGAATCTGGGTCTAGGAAACCAGCTGACTCCAGTATAAAAACTTGTTTACTGAATACATTTAAGCTACTCAATGGTATTTCAACTTTTGGTAAATAATTCAAATGTGAGCAGACACGGCAGCTATACCAGTTGTTACCTTTTCACAATCTTCGTCACATTGCATGAATCCACAGTCAATTTGGTAATGGCCAGACTTGGGGTCCACTTTGTTGGTGCAGGTGCACTCCTGGCACTCTGATCCCGGTACTTTAGAATTGGGCTAGAAGAACAAGTAACTCATTACATTACACATTACTTCAGGGGAACCAGGATACCCACTGTCTCTAACACAGGGGAACCAGGATACCCACTGTCTCTAACACAGGGGAACAAGGATACCCACTGTCTCTAACACAAGGGAACCAGGACACCCACTGTCTCTACCACAGGGGAACCAGGATACCCACTGTCTCTGACAGAGTGGAACCAGGATACCCACTGTCTCTAACACAGGGAAAGGGGAACCAGGATACCCACTGTCTCTGACAGAGTGGAACCAGGATACCCACTGTCTCTAACACAGGGAAAGGGGAACCAGGATACCCACTGTCTCTAACACAGGGATCTAGGATAGCCACTGTCTCTAACACAGGGGAACCAGGATACCCACTGTCTCTGACACAGGGGAACCAGGATACCCACTGTCTCTGACAGAGTGGAACCAGGATACCCACTGTCTCTAACACAGGGAAAGGGGAACCAGGATACCCACTGTCTCTGACAGAGTGGAACCAGGATACCCACGGTCTCTGACACAGGGGAACCAGGAGACCCACTGTCTCTGACACAGGGGAACCAGGAGACCCACTGTCTCTGACACAGGGGAACCAGGAGACCCACTGTCTCTGACACAGGGGAACCAGGAGACCCACTGTCTCTGACACAGGGGAACCAGGAGACCCACTGTCTCTGACACAGGGGAACCAGGATACCCACTGTCTCTGACACAGGGGAACCAGGAGACCCACTGTCTCTGACACAGGGGAACCAGGATACCCACTGTCTCTGACACAGGGGAACCAGGAGACCCACTCTCTCCGACACTATTTGACATGAACCCATATAGCGTATGAGACGTACTGTACACATACTGCAATATATTAAAACAAGTAAAAACCAACAGTGTTTATTTATGTAATGAACATTTCAGATGAGAGAGCAGAATAGTTTGTCATTACCAGGTATTCAACGCCTTTGTGAAGACAAACTCTTTTAGGCTCTGAAAGAGACAAGAGACACAAACAACCAATTGAGAGAGACACAGACAACCAATCCATGGGACTGTCTAAAAGAACTGGTATTGTCTCAGAAATACAAACACAGGAATACTAGACAGTATAGATATAGTTAAAGAGACCATACCACATGTAGATAGTCTAGATAGTATAGATCTAGGTAAAGAGACCATACAACATGTAGATAGTCTAGATAGTATAGATATAGTTAAAGAGACCATACCACATGTAGATAGTGTAGATAGTCTAGATAGTATAGATCTAGTTAAAGAGACCATACCATGTAGATAGTCTAGATAGTCTAGGTCTAGTTAAAGAGACCATACCACATGTAGATAGTCTAGATAGTCTAGATAGTATAGATATAGTTAAAGAGACCATACAACATGTAGATAGTGTAGATAGTCTAGATAGTATAGATCTAGGTAAAGAGACCATACAACATGTAGATAGTCTAGATAGTATAGATATAGTTAAAGAAACCATACCACATGTAGATAGTCTAGATAGTATAGATATAGTTAAAGAAAAACCATACCACATGTAGATAGTGTAGATAGTCTAGATAGTATAGATCTAGGTAAAGAGACCATACCACATGTAGATAGTGTAGATAGTCTAGATAGTATAGATCTAGGTAAAGAGACCATACCACATGTAGATAGTGTAGATAGTCTAGATCTAGGTAAAGAGACCATACCACATGTAGATAGTCTAGATAGTATAGATAGTATAGATCTAGGTAAAGAGACCATACCACATGTAGATAGTGTAGATAGTCTAGATAGTATAGATCTAGGTAAAGAGACCATACCACATGTAGATAGTGTAGATCTAGGTAAAGAGACCATACCACATGTAGATAGTGTAGATAGTCTAGATAGTATAGATCTAGGTAAAGAGACCATACCACATGTAGATAGTCTAGATAGTATAGATATAGTTAAAGAGACCATACCACATGTAGATAATCTAGATAGTATAGATCTAGGTAAAGAGACCATACCACATGTAGATAGTGTAGATAATCTAGATAGTATAGATCTAGGTAAAGAGACCATACCACATGTGTGCTCTGGACAGCATTTCCCCTCAGGGACTGAAACCACTGGTATGAACCCAATAGGACAGTTCATGTCGGTAGTTGGGCAAGTGCTGCTGTCACAACCTAGGAGGGGAAACAATAGCAGAGTATGGACATGATAATATGAGCTGATTCATGTCTTCACTATGTGTGTGTTTTCAACACGACTGAGCTGAGCCCAGCTGTACGGCACTGGCCTGGTTACACATCAACCCTAGATCCTGGACCCGTGCTGTAAAGGACCATGTGAAAAGAACATATCCAAGCCAGCACAGTACGGTTCAGGTCGGCACAATACTGTTGAGACCTGAGTATAATATGGAAGGTGAAAAGCGTTGTGAGATCCCTTACGGCAGGCGAGGTTGGAGCAGCATGGATCGGATGGATCGGGTTTGGTTGACATATACAAAGCCTGGTCCAGTGCATATCTCTACTGGTGGTTTGGAGCAGACCTTGGGTTTACAGGTCACAGTCTTGGTGGACTCCAAACAAACGCAATCCTGGCACTTACTCAAACCTCGTTGAACTGTGATGAGATACAACAAGAAGGGAGTGTGGTTCTATCAATGGGTTTGGTCAAATGTAGTGCACTAAATAGGACATAGGGGGCTAAATATAGGGCATAAGGGGGCCATTTGGCATTCAGACAATGTGGATAATACTGTGTGGACGCTGTAAATAGGTCCTCATATAAACCTCTGGCATCATCCATGACAGAGCCAGTGGACTAGATAACAGTCCATATTAATTAGTCAAATAAAATAAGGATGAATGAACCAAAAGGCCTAACTTACCTCTCATGGAACTCCTTCGGGGTCAATGCATCCTTCAGAAACACAAACACCACCATTTAGTAGAACATTCATAGACCTGAAACATCCTTGAAAGGTTAAGTCCTAACCATCTTCTCTGTGTCGTCAACATGAAATGGACCAATGGCAGTAACTGGGAACACTCACCACTTATCAACACAGATCCCTGAGTCCTTGTTGAAGAGTTTCATCCCATCAGGACAGAAGCAGCCTTCGGTGGTGAAGTTCATCCTAGACTCGTCTGGACTGTAGAACACAACATTACAGTGACAACTCCTATTTCCTCTGTACAGCAACTCTATATTTAACTGTAGGTAGGTATTTTCTCTTTGTCTTATTTGACAGTTGTCTACTCTCAGTTAACATAAAAACATGAAAAGCAAGGATGTTTTTGCGCAGCCAATCTCTAATTAGAAACCTACTTGTCATCACAGGTTGGCTGTTCTGCAGGACCGCAGGGCTTGTAGACTTTGTCAGCTGGACAGTCGCTGGCTGTTGAAGAAAGATACAACTCAGTCTATAGTGACACCCAAACCCCCCTGTCTCAGTCTCCAGTATATACTGCAATAGTCTACGTGCCGGGGGCTAGGTTCAGACTGTCCTATCTGGCATAATTCTCCTGTCATCTCTGGTGTCCTGTGTGATTCTTAAGTATGCTACCCCTAATTCTTCTCTCTCTCTCTCCTTCACAGAGGACCTGAGTCCAAGGACCATGCCTCAGGACTACCTGGCCTGACGACTCCTGGCTGTGCCTGTCCCCAGTCAACCTGGACATAATGCTGATCCAATTTCTGCTGTTGTGACTGCAGCTATGGAACCCTGTCCTGACCACCGGATGAGCTGTTTCGATCCTCTCTCTCTGTCTCTCTCTCTCTCTCCCTCTCTCTCTCTCTCTCTACCGAACCTGCTGCTGAACGATCTGGCTTTAATTGCCATGTACTGTTATAATCTCCACCCAGCACAGCCAGAAGAGGACTGGCCACCCCTCAGATTCTGGTTTCTTCCCAGGTTCTTCCTAGTTTGTCCAAGCCACCGTGCTTCTACATCTGTATTGCTTGCTGTTTGGGGTTTTAGGCTGGGTTTCTGTACAAGCACTTTGTGACATCTGCTGATGTAAAGTGTTATCACAATGGAAAAATGTTCTGACTACAGTAATTATTTACAATCAGTTGATTGTAGGACTGAAGCCCGATACTATATTACACATTACAAAGGGGAACCAGACAAGGATGTCCACTATCTCCATCATTTATCACTTCAAATACAAAAATGCACTAATCTAATATTTATAAATAGAAACCCCATCCTCTATTGTGTTAGTATAGTATTGTTCCTGGTCTGATCTACAACATACAGTAAGTTGTGTTAGTATAAATTGTTCCTGGTCTCATCTACACAGTTCCTTGTTCCTGGTCTGATCTACACAGTTCCTTGTTCCTGGTCTGATCTACACAGTTCCTTGTTCCTGGTCTGATCTCTACAGTTTCTTGTTCCTGGTCTGATCTACACAGTTCCTTGTTCCTGGTCTGATCTACACAGTTCCTTGTTCCTGGTCTCATCTACACAGTTCCTTGATCCTGGTCTTCTACACAGTACTTCATATCTCTTCAATGGTGGACATATTTATCTATCCTTATGAGGTGAGTCTTATTTAACATGGTGAGTCTGGATGTTTTCAACGAGTACAGTAAGCCTACCACAGGAACTCGTGTGGTTTCTCCAGTAGATGCATACTCAAACTGGGCACAGGCAGCAGCGTATGTCTGCAGACTGGTGCACTCCACTGCTGGGTTGGACACGTGGCAGCTGTCATAGACACAGCCCTTGTAGAAGTTGTCAGGTGAGACAAATGGATGACAGGCTGCAAAAATGCTGTGGATTGAAAACCAGAGATGAAAGAATATGAGAAACAGACCTTCCAAATACACTGTAAGATTCATTTTGGTTTCTGTCAGACACCAATGGACCTGTCCTTCAGGAGATCACAGTGCCTTTAGGGAGGTGGACCTGTCCTTCAGGAGATCACAGTGCCTTTAGGGAGGTTTACCTGTCCTTCAGGAGATCACAGTGCCTTTAGGGAGGTTGACCTGCCCTTCAGGAGATCACAGTGCCTTTAGGGAGGTTTACCTGTCCTTCAGGAGATCACAGACAGAGGAGTCTGGCTTGCATGGCTTCTGTGTGGGTTCAGGGAGAGGAGAGTTGGTGGGGATTCCAGGTGGCACATGGCAGTCAGGCTGGTAGAGGTCCTTGGCTGGCCAGTAGTCTGCCATCACAGCACAGTTCTCCACCAGCTGACCTCCAGGCAACATGCAGTCATCAGCCTGGTTGTTGCTACATGTTCCTGGAAGAGATGCATACAGTTCAGGTTCAAGTCATTTATTTTACCATTTGCAGCTATTAAAAGTAATACATACATTGGACATCTTTGTTGGAGCTCTCTCACAATTAGTACAGCACATACAGTAAAAATATCAGACACAGACATCAGACAGGAAAGCCCAAACCATTGTTTGCTAGCCTGGTCCCTGATCAGTTTGTGCTGTCTTGCCAAACCCTATGGTTCGATATCTGACAACAAACATAGAGTTTTGGTAAAAAGAACCCAAACAGATCTGGAACCAGGCTATTTTTTCACCTCCAACCTTGGATAAATGATTTCCATCAATTCAAAGACTTCTCCATTAGGCCTTCTCACAACATGCTCAGAATACCAAATGACCGCTCTCTGTTTAAGTTCAGTGATTCACAATCATTTCTCAGCTCTTATGTTTAAATGCCCAAGACAAATAGTTTAAGGACAACAAATGAATGAAACTAAGTCCTTACCACAATGACCCTGTGTATTGTTGCCAAAGTGTTGCCAAGGAAGGTTGACGCTGAAGCCAGTGACTCCAAAGGTAACTACCACCTGGAGGTGTGCTATCTCCAAGACCATGTTGATACCAGAGTTCATCACCTTCACACCGTTCCGCGTGAAGGGTAGTCTCAGGGAAACTCCATCAATAAGAGCCTGAAAGACAGATGGCAGGGAGAGAGGGATGAAAGACAGATGGCAGGGAGAGAGGGATGAAAGACAGATGGCAGGGAGAGAGGGATGAAAGACAGATGGCAGGGAGAGAGGGATGAAAGACAGATGGCAGGGAGAGAGGGATGAAAGACAGATGGCAGGGAGAGAGGGATGAAAGACAGATGGCAGGGAGAGAGGGATGAAAGACAGATGGCAGGGAGAGAGGGATGAAAGACAGATGGCAGGGAGAGAGGGATGAAAGACAGATGGCAGGAGAGAGGGATGAAAGACAGATGGCAGGGAGAGAGGGATGAAAGACAGATGGCAGGGAGAGAGGGATGTAAGACAGATGGCAGGGAGAGAGGGATGTAAGACAGATGGCAGGGAGAGAGGGATGAAAGAGAGATGGACGAAAGGGGGGGATAGAAAAGGATAGGAAAAAGGGATGGAAGAGAGAGGAGATCAATCTTCAGGATCTCTTAAAGAAAGGCAAGGTGACCGCAATACTTACTAATATCATGACATTACAGGTTGAATTAAGTTGATGGAGAACATCAAATTCATATGTTGTATCAATGAAAGCTACGGATGTTGAGAACTAATGCACAATTCAGTTCAGAGAATGAAATAGTGGAAGAGAATTGTCTTTCATTTTCACATAAATCATTTTTCAGTCCTTTAGGCCCCAAATCCAGCCATTCAACATATATATGGCCTGAATTGCTTATATTGATTTCTGAGCCAGTTTATCCACTTAAGTTACCTCCAACTGAGCAGCTCCAATGAGGTTGTGATTCTTCAGTGTTATAACTGTTGAGCGGTAGGACACAATGATGGATCGAGGACAAGACACGTCCTCGGTGGGATCACAGTTGACGTTGTCGATGTAGATCTTGAAGTGGTGACGCGGCAACATCTCCTCCATCAGCACATAGGTACAGTTCCCTTGGAAACTGTAGAAGAGCCCGTCGAAGGTGATGTAATGGGGGTCTCCCCAACCCTCACAGACGCCTGTCATGAAAATAAACACCGTTATGAAGCAGACAGACATTACAATCCTCTGTCAAATGATTTTTTTTTTAAATGTATGAAGTAATATTTATATTGAGTATTTATATTGAGTATTCCAAATAAAAAGGATAAGGACGTGTATGTTAATAGTTACAGAAACTGGACATGGCCATCTACCTTCCTGACCAGGTCAGAGGAGAAGAAGAAGCTTTCAACTCACAGTCACACACGACCGTTGGCAGCAGTAGAACTCATCCCATTGTAGCACTGGTTTTTGCCATTGGTACATGTGATTGGCTCAGTAACTGGGGCATTCATACGGAATTATCTCAATGGTGTTGTTTTCAATGCATCTGGCCAATGCAGTTGCAGAGCCAGAAAGTTTCATTTTGTTGATATTTTAGAGAGAAAAGAAAATTGCACGTCATCAGAGAGCTTTCACAATTCACACAGGAATCATTTAATAAGTCTCTGAAAGGACTTTTCACCTCGTTGACATCAAATGTTGGCTATGTGTTATCGACGTTAAGGGAGCCCAGTTGATTATGTGATGGTTATATTGAGGTACTTACCACTTTGTCCCACTCAGGACAAGTGATTGGTGGAGGGGTTGGTGACCCAGTTGTGGTTGGTATTGAACTGACTTGATGTTCTGGTGTTATTGGAGGACCAGTGACAACCGATTCATGGGTTGCTGGTGATGTGGTTGTCATTGGAGTTGTGGCTTCTGTTGTAGTTGGTGGTTTGGGTGTTGCTGTAGAGCTTAGTGGTTGTGGTGTCTATGACAGGTGGTTGTGGTTGGTTTTTCAGTTGTCCTGGGGGTTGTGGTTGGTTTTTCAGTTGTCCTGGGGGTTGTGGTTGATTCTTCTGTTGTCGTTGGGGTTGTGGTTGGTTTTTGCTGTCAGTTGTCCTGGGGTTGTGGTTGATTCTTCTGTTGTCGTTGGGGTTGTGGTTAGAGTTATGGCTTCCGTTGTAGTTGGTGGTATAGGTGTGGTTGTTGTTGGTGGTAATGGTGTGGTAGTTGTTGGTGGTAGTGTTGTTGTTGGTGGTGGTGTGGTTGTTGGTGGTGTTGTTGTTGGTGGTGGTGGTGGTGTGGTTGATGTTGTAGTTGGTGGTGTTGTTGTTGGTGGGTTGTTGTTGTTGGTGGTACTGGTGTTGTTGTTGTTGGTGGTTGTGGTATTGGTGTGGTTGTTGTTGGTGGTGGTGTTGGTATTGGTGTTGTTGTTGTTGGTGGTGTTGTTGTTGCTGTGGTAGTTGTTGGTGGTAATGGTGTTGTTGTTGTTGGTGTATGTGGTATTGGTGTTGTTGTTGTTGGTGGTACTGGTGTTGTTGTTGTTGTTGGTGGTGTGGTTGTTGTTGTTGGTGGTACTGGTGTTGTTGTTGGTGGGTTGTTGTTGTTGGTGGTACTGTGTTGTTGTCGGTGGTTGTGGTATTGGTGTGGTTGTTGTTGGTGGTGTTGGTGTTGGGTGTTGGCATTGGTGTGGTTGTTGTTGGTGTTGTTGATGGTGTTGGTGTTGGTATTGGTGTGGTTGCTGTTGGTGGTATTGGTGTGGTTGTTGTTGTTGGTGTTGTTGTTGTTGGTGGTGTTGTTGTGGTAGTTGTTGGTGGTAATGGTGTTGTTGTTTTTGTTGGTGTATGGGTATTGGTGTTGTTGTTGGTGGTACTGGTGTTGTTGTTGTTGGTGGTGGTTGGTGTTGTTGGTGGTACTGGTGTTGTTGTTGGTATTGGTTGTGGTTGTTGGTGGTACTGGTGTTGTTGTTGTCGGTGGTTGTGGTATTGGTGTGGTTGTTGTTGGTGGTGTTGGTGTTGTTGGTGTTGCATTGGGGCCCCGCCCCGGTTGGTATTGGTGTTGTTGATGGTGTTGGTGGTATTGGTGTGGTGTTGCTGGTGTGGCCGGTTGCTGTTGGTGGTATTGGTGTGATTGTTGTTGCCGGCGGATGTAGTATTGGTGTTGTTGTTGATGGTACTGGTGTTGTTGGTGTTGGTGGTGGTGTTGGTGTGTTGTTGGTGGTACTGGTGGTTGTTGGTTGGTGTGGTTGTTTCGGTGGTATTGGTGTGGTGGTTGGTGGTATTGGTGTGGTTGTTGTTGGTGGTGGTGTTGGTATTGGTGTTGCCCCGTTGGTATTGGTGTTGTTGATGGTGTTGGTGGTATTGGTGTTGTTGTTGTTGGTTGTTGGTGGGTGGTTGGTGTTGTTGATGGTGGATGTAGTATTGGTGTTGTTGTTGGTGGTATTGCGTGGTTGTTGTTGCTGTTGTTGGTGTTGGTGTTGTTGTTGATGGAATTGGTGTTATTGGTTGTTGTTGTGGTGGTGGTGGTTTGGTGTTGTTGTTGGTGGTGGTGTTGGTATTGCTGTTGTTGGTGGTGATTGTTGGTGTTGGCATTGGTGTGGTTGTTGTTGTTGTTGGTGGTGGTGCTGGTGTGGTTGATGGTGTTGGTGGTGTTGTTGGTGGTGGTATTGGTGTTGTTGTTGGTATTGTTGTTGTTGATGGTGTTGTTGATGGTTTGGTGTTGTTGTTGTTGTTGGTGGTATTGGTGCTGGTGCTGTTGATGGTGTTGCTGTTGGTGTTGGTATTGTTGGTTGTTGGTGGTGGTATTGGTGTGGTTGTTTTGGGTGGTATTGGTGTGGTTGTTGTTGGTGGTATTGGTGGTGTTGTTGTTATAATTGGTGTTGTTGATGGTGTTGTATTGGCGTTGTTGATTGGTGTGGTTGGTGTCGGTTGTTGTTGGTGGTGGTATTGGTGGGTTGTTTCGGGTATTGGTGTTGCTGGTGGTGGTGGTGTTGGTGCTGTTGTTGATATTGGTGTTGTTGGAATTGGTGTTGTTGGTGGTTGTTGGTGGTGTTGTTGTTGTTGATATTGGTGTTGTTGATTGGTGGAATTGTTGGTGGAATTGGAGTTGTTGTTGTTGGTTTGGTGTGGTTGTTGGTGGTGTTGTTGTTGTAGGTGTTGTTGTTGTGTTGTTGGTATTGGTGTTGTTGTTGGTTGGTATTGCTGTCGTTGTTGTTGGTTGTATTGGTGTGGTTGTTGTTGGTGGTTTTGGTGTGGTAGTTGTTGGTGGTGAAGGTGCTGTTGTTGTTGTTGTTAGTGTTGTTGTTGGTTTTGGTGATGTTGTTGATAAACATTCAACGCAACAGAGGACTCTAATCTTATAGTTATAGCACTTAAAATGGTCTCTGAGTTTGTTTATTTTTTTCACATATTAACCTCAAGTCAACATCGCACTCACAACTTGGCCTGTCGAAGCTACATAGTCCTTAAGCTTGTATTTGGATAGTCTGTAGCTACACATTCAATATCCTGGATCTTCACACACTTCTTTCCACTCTGCGATATTCCAATACGCGCCCCAGTCACTCTTGTCTTTATCATCATCTTCATCATACCATTCTGACCACTCACAGGTAGGAATACAAGGAGTAGTTGTTGGTTCTGGTGTCTGGGGGTTGTTGTTGGTGGTATTGATGTTGTTGTTGTTGTTGGTATTGGTGTGGTTGTTGTTGTTGGTATTGGTGTGGTTGTTGTTGGTGGTATTGGTGTTGTTGATGGTGTTGGTGGTATTGGTGTGGTTGTTGTTGGTGGTATTGGTGTGGTTGATGGTGTTGGTGGTATTGGTGTGGTTGTTGTTGGTGGTATTGGTGTTGTTGTTGGTGGTGGTATTAGTGTGGTTGTTGTTGGTGGTATTGGTGTTGTTGTTGTTGTGGTATTGGTGTTGTTGATGGTGTTGGTGGTATTGCGTGGTTGTTGTTGGTGGTATTGGTGTAGTTGATGGTGTTGGTGGTATTGGTGTGTTGTTGTTGGTGGTATTGGCGTTGTTGCTGGTGGTATTGGTGTGGTTGTTGTTGGTGGTATTGGTGTGGTTGTTCTTGGTGGTGTTGTTGTTGGTGGTTTTGGTGTTGTTGTTGTTGTTATTGGTGTTGTTGATGGTATTGGTGTTGTTGTTGTTGGTGGTATTGGTGTGGTTGGTGTTGGTGTTGTTGTTGTTTTTGGTGTTGTTGTTGTTGTTGGTATTGGTGTTGTTGTTGTTGGTATTGGTGTTGTTGATGGTATTGGTGGTATTGGTGTGGTTGTTGGGGTATTGGTGTGGTTGTTGCTGGTGGTTTTGTTGTTGTTGTTGCTGTTGGTGGTATTGGTGTTGTTGACGGTGTTGGTGGTATTGGTGTGGTTGTTGTTTTGTTGTTGATGGTGTTGGTGGTGTTGTTGTTGTTGTTGATGGAGTTGGTGGTGTTGTTGTTGTTGGTGGTGGTGGTGTTGTTGATGTTGCTATTGGTGTTGTTGTTGGTGGTATTGGTGTTGTTGTTGCTGGTGTTGTTGTTGGTGTTGGTGGTATTGGTGTTGTTGTTGTTGGTGGTATTGGTGTCGCTGTTGTTGGTGGTATTGGTGTTGTTGTTGTTGGTGTTGTTGTTGTTGATGGTGTTGTTGTTGTTGTTGGTGGTGGTGTTGTTGATGTTGGTATTTGCGTTGGTTGGTGTATTGGTGTGATTGGTTGGTATTGGTGTTGTTGTTGGTGTTGCATTGTTGTTGGTATTGGTGTTGTTGATGGTGTTGGTGGTATTGGTGTTGTTGTTGTTGGTGAATGTTGTTGTTGGTATTGGTGTTGTTGATGGTGTTGGAGGTATTGGTGTTGTTGTTGTTGGAATTGGAGTGGCTGTTGTTGTTGGTACTGGTGTGGTTGTTGTTGGTGTTGGTGGTATTGGTGTTGTTGTTGGTGGTGGTATTGGTGTGGTTGTTGTTGTTGGTATTGGTGTTGTTGATGGTGTTGGTGGTATTGGTGTTGTTGTTGTTGGTGGAATTGGAGTTGTTGTTGTTGGTATTGGTGTTGTTGTTGGTGGTGTTGGTGTTGTTGTTGTTGTTGGTATTAGTTTTGTTGTTGTTGCTGGTGTTGTTGTTGTTGGTGTTTTTGTTGTCGTTGTCGGTTGTTGTTGGTATTGCTGTTGTTGTTGTTGTTGGTATTGTTGTTGGTATTAGTTGTTGGTGTTGTGAAGGTGTGGTTGTTGTTGTTGGTGTTGTGTTGTTGTTGGTGTGGTCATTGTTGGTGGTGAAGGTTGTTGTTGTTGTTGTTGTTAGTGTTGTTGTTGGTTTTGGTGATGTTGTTGATAAACATTCAACGCAACAGAGGACTTAATCTTATAGTTATAGCACTTAAATGGTCTCTGAGTTTGTTTATTTTCTTCACATATTAACCCTCTAAGTCAACATCGCACTCCACAACTTGGCCTGTCGGGCTACATAGTCCTCTAAGCTTGTATTTGGATAGTCTGTAGCTACACATTCAATATCCTGTGGATCTTCACACACTTCTTTTCCACTCATGATATTCCAACACGCTTCCAGTCACTCTTGTCTTTATCATCATCTTCATCATACCATTCTGACCACTCACAGGTAGGAATACAAGGAGAAGTTGTTGGCTCTTGGTGTCTGGGGGTTGTTGTTGGTGGTGGAATTGGTGTGGTTGTTGTTGTTGTTGGTGGTGGTATTGGTGTGGTTGTTGTTGGTATTGGTGTTGCTGTTGTTGTTGGTATTGGTGTTGTTGCTGTTGGCATTGGGGTTGTTGTTGTTGTGGTTGGTGGTGGTATTGTTGTTGTTGTTGTTGGCATTGTTGTGGTTGTTGTTGTTGTTTGTTGGGTGGTGGTATTGGTGTGGTTGTTGTGGTGGTTGTTGGTGTGTGTTGTTGTTTTAGTTGTTGCTGTTGGTGGCATTGGTGTTGTTGTTGGCTTTGGTGTTGTGGTTGTTGTTGGCTTTGTTGGCTGTGGTTGTTGTTGGTGGCATTGGTGTTGTTGATGGTGTTGTGATGGTGATGTGGTTGGCTTGGTGGTGGCTTTGGTTTGTTGTGTTGGTGGCATTGGTGTTGGTTGGCATTGGTGATGGTGATGTGGTTGTTGGTTGGAGGTTTAGTTGTCAATGTGGTAGTTGTTGGTGTCCACGGTGTTGTTGTTGGTGTTGGTGTGGTTGCCTGGGGTTGTTGTTGGTGCATTCCTCAACACACTCCCGGTCTCTTCATTAAATATTGGCCTATCTGGAGGGCATTGTGGGTAACAACCTAAAAGAAGACATTGTGATTTAGTTGTTTTGATTGAGTTATTACATATAAATGAAGTTGAGGTTAAGAAAAATGAATTGATGTTTTGCAAAGAAGAGCATGTGCATATGGAACAAACAGGCTGATGCCAATCACATCAAATAGCCAGCTGCCTCACTCAGATTGGGAAGAGGGTTGTCACAGGTCCCATTTGGATTCAGACAGGTCTTAAAGGCAAGGGTGTGGCAAGGGCTGTAATGCCATTCACATTCACCTGATCGTTGTAGTAGTCACAGAACACAGCTACAAAGGGAAAACGACAGGTTCATACACTGAATACACATTGCATGCCCTCAGCAAATGGCACCCTATTCCATATGAAGTGCATGACTTATTATCAGAACCCTATGTACCTGGTCAAAATCATCCACTATAACATTACACATTAAGATATCTGGTTAAACCAACCAGCTAAAATATACTTTTAGATCCACATCCTCACATTGTCACCATGTTTTGGGTTCTTTCAACAACATATTCATTTACTCGCATTGTAAATTCTAATGAGCCAAATTACACCAGACATGCCAAATCATTTCAATGCCAAGCCTGACAGTCAAACAGTGGAAGTGTGTGACCTTTGGGACACAAGCATAATGAACCCAAAAAGATTTGTTGTACTTACTTACAGATTTCTGGTGTTCTCCATGCAACACAGACTCCAGCTTCGGTGCAGGCCTGGGCGTAGGCTGCTACAGCTGTACAGAAACACTCACAGTCTCCACCACTATCACAGGCACAGGAGTCCTTCACACAGTTCTCAAAGTACAGACTAGGTCTACCTTTAAACACATACAGAGAGAACACATGATGCACTAATACTGTGTTTTATTTATTTTTTTGTTTGTTTCTTGTGAGAATTATTCAAAACACATATAACAACAGACATGAATAAAATCATCGAGGATGACAAGAAAGTCAATGTTTAAAACAATTTGGGTGTATTTTTTGGTTGAGAAGTTTGACTGTCCACCAGCCTATCAGTGTCCTGTCTGAACCTTTCACCTGGTTTATAGTTGCACGGTTTATACAGAGCAATCAGTTTCAGCAGTGTACCTTCTTGTGACACAGTTGGAAAGTCTTTCCTGTGATGATGCTGCACTGCATCTTAGCCCAGTTGTGACGGTTGGGTCTGGCTCTACATGGGTCCACGTTGCTTTCTGCGTCGGGGCAAGTGCTTGACACTTTCCAGCTGTTAGCAAACTCCACAGGGCTGCTAACTATCATCTGACCTTTGTGTGGTGAAGTCATCTCTGCCTTCTCCATTATAGTTCCCACACAGGCCGCACACTGCTCCCCTGTAGACACATGGAAACGATAAGGCAAACACAGTGGAACTGTACCAAATCAATCACTGTCAGCACAAAATGCACTCTGACGTCTGATGTCTTGTTCATCTATTTCATCACAGCCTTCTCTATGTGTTGACCCTTCAACACTAAACTTACACTATGTTGTGGCTCCAGGACGATGCGGACGGTAGTTTTGCGGTCCACAGCACTGCGATCCCGATGTCTGACTCAACAATCAGGTACAGACCGACGGTCCTCACTCGGTACTGGATCTGAGAGCCCACGCCTAGGTCCACCACTTCATGGGTCCTCTTTGCTAGTTTCAGCTCTGTTCTCTGTAAGGATAAGGATTTATCACTTTTATCACTTCCTGTTCACAGACAATTAATTCATTATTTCTGGAAAAACAGGGAATTTGGGGAAAGTTAATGAATTTTTTGCAAAAATTTGACAGACAATACACTTTATAAAGCTTTATATGAAGAAAAAAAATGGCTTGAATGTCGTACTGATTTTTGTAGTTAGTGGCTATTTGGAAGACAGTTTTACTTGCAATGATTGTGATGGTGATTTGACCTACTTTAGTTGAATTCACTAATTGTACTGTCTCTCTGAATAAGTCGCTTGAATAAGAGCATTTGCTAAATAATGCAAAATGATGTATTTTTTTGTATGTATGAATGTCAAATGATCTCTCATTATGATCCAACGGGTATAGAGAGGAGAATGGCTCAATATAAAGCCTGAGTGGAGTAAATGGAATGGTATCAAACACATCAAAACCAGTCATGCATTTGATGCCATTCAATTCATTCCGTTCCAGCCATTACTATGAGCCCATCCTTCCCATTGAAGGTGCCACCAGCCGCCTGTTGGTGTAAATACTTGTCCAGTTCACTCCCAGTTGAACCCTGACAGACTTGGAGCAAGTGGTGCCTGTGGTTCCACACGGTATGTTCTCTGTGATCACCATGAATTTGTCCTGGACAGGCCGGTTCCCACATTTGTTCTTAAAGAGAGACAGAGGGAGTGAGTACTTTAGAAACCAAATGAGACTTTTTGCCATTTAAATGATTAGTTGGTAATATAGAAGACAATAGCTTGAGTACAATTATACAAACATATTTGTTTGTATAGAAACACATCACAATTGAATTGAATGTATTGAAATGTCCTGAAAAGCATTAATTACCTGGACAGCCACATAGCCACATTTTCCTTGGAAGCCATAATGTGCTCATCAAAGGTTTTGTAATGGCCACTGCCATAGATGGTACAGGTTCCTGGACACTTCTTATCTGTGCACTCCCATTTCCCACTCTACAGGTGCTGCATGTACAGTATGAGAGACACTAAGTCAAAAATCCTCTTCAAATACAATCCTGATCACATTAGCTAGAGAGGATGAAGGAAGCGCTACAACTTCGTGTCATGAAATCTCATTCCTTTTAGTTTTCATCTCCATTCCTTTTTTTAATGGTATTGTATCATATAACGATATCATACCGCATAACCTCACATTATCGTTTTGATCAGAAAGTAACGTGTCAATAACTCACCAAGTGTTACATCCGTTTGGGATCTGTTTCCTGGGGCATGGAGGAATCCAGTCATGGCTGCACGGCATTCATGTTTTTTCACACACATGCCTTTCCCATCCTCCCACAGACTCATGGGACACTTGCACCCAGACTCACACTCTGCGGAGAACTGTGGTCAAGGAGAGAGACGGGAATTAAATAAAGAAGTCAACCCTTAGGTCAGGTACTAATGGAAGTCAACAAGTCAACTCACACAGTCCATGAAATCCGGGTTCCTACAGCTCCGTGTACACTGTACTCCCAGGTCATTGGAGCAGTTCAAGAACACCTTCGGCGACTGGCAGGCTGTAACAGAAGCAGTTTCATTATTATTACACAATAAGTTGTCAAATTATATCTGGGTTCAAATACTATCTTTCAAATACTTCCAGGGCCGGTTTAAAACAGATTTAATCCTAGTCCTGGACTCAAGTAATTGAAATGATCTCTCATATAGTATTTGAACCCAAGTCTAGGTACAATACTGTATACATCAGAGGATTAATGGGATATGAATAGCAAGGGGACACAGAAAGGCTACTTACTACTCTCTGAACGCATCTTCCAGGAACGACAGTGAAGCTTCCCATTGTTGCAGACACTAGTAGAACACATGATGACAAGAGATATTTTAATATTGGAGTAACATTGCAGGACTGTACTTTTTATACTAGCAGGTAATATGACACATTTGCTGCTTTGGTAGGTAGGTAAATTAGGTAAGTAAGTAGATGGGTAGGTAGGTAGGTAAGTAGGTAGGTAGGAAGGTAGGTAGGTAGGTAAGTAGTCACTTAAATAGGTAGCTAAACACTTTATTAGATGGAAACAGTCTCTCACCAGTGCTCCTCCTGAATGTTGATGGACTTCCCAGGCTTGATGTGGACCCCGTTGTGGAAGCAGGGGCATTTGTCCATGGGTACACAGGTGCCCCTGTCATCCATGTAGAGTCCATCCGGGCAAGAGCAACCATCCACGGGGAGGAAGTCGTTGGTACAACCCTGGTTTTTGCTGGCCAGGGAGCTACAGGTCAGCTGACATCTCTGGAGCTGGTCAGAGTAGGTCTGAGACGCTGGGCAGTGACCAATGTATTTGTCTGTTTGTAGGGAAATATGGAAAGTGTTGGATAAAGTTAAGATTGGCAGTGTTGGAAAACTTTACTAAAGGCTCTATTTTACTCCAGGAAGGATTAGGATTAAGTAAGTAAGTGTTGTTAACCTGTTTGGGATAGGGGACGGTATTTTCACATCAGGATGAAAAGAGTGCCCAAAGTAAACTGCTTGCTACCCAGGCCCAGAAGCTAGGATATGCATATAATTGGTTTTGGATAGAAAACACTCTAAAGTTTCTAAAACTGTTAAAATTGCGTCTGTGAGTATAACATAATTTATTTGGCAAACGAAACCCCGAGGACAAACCATCCAGGAATTGTTGTTGTTGACGTGACCATGTTTTCAATTGGATTTCTATGGGAATCTACATTTCTGAGGGATCTGGTTGCAGTTCCTAGGGCTTCCACTAGATGCCAACAGTCTTTAGAAATTGGTTGATGTTTTCTTTTGAGTAATGAAGAAGTATGGCTGTTCAGAACGAGGGTTGAGTCTGGTATACAGTTGTGTTTGGGGAGTGCGACCTGGCGCTCGCTCCACTTTCATTTTATCCACTATTGAACACGGTTTATTCCGTTTTAAATTTGATCAATTATTTACGGTACCTAAAGTTGTATTGGGAAAGTTGTTTGATATGTTTGGACCAAGATTGCAGGTAACTTATTCGATAATGTGTAGTCATATTGGGCTAGTTGGAACCGGTGTTTTTCTGAATCAAACACGCAAAATAAATGGACATTTTGGAGAAATAACGACAGAATTAATAGAAAAAAATGACCATTTGTGATGTTTCTGAGACATATTGGAGTGCCAACAGAAGAAGATCTTCAAAGGTAAGGCATGAATTATATCGTTATTTCTGAGTTTTGTGTCGCACCTGGCGGGTTGAAATATGACTGTCGTGTTTGTTTGATGGGGTGCTGTCCTCAGATAATAGCATGGTTTGCTTTCGCCGTAAAGCCTTTTTGAAATCTGACACAGTGGCTGGATTAATAAGAAGTTAAACTTTAATTTGGTGTATAACCTTGTGATTGTATCAAAGTTAAATATTTCTAATAATTTCTTTTGAATTTCGCGCTCTGCAATTTCACTGGATGTTGTCGAAACGTTCCGCTAGCGGAAGCCCCAGCCGTAACAGGTAAAAGTTGACATCACAATAAAATAAAAACTTTTACAAACATCCACAACCGTTTGACCGGGCACCGCAATTTCCCCTGAGTAGGGGAATTTGTCAGGGTTACCCCATGTCTCCCCTACTTTTTGCAATGGCAGTGGAATCTAACAAGGTTGTCCTCTGTCTCCCATACTTTTAGAGATGGCAGTAGAACCATTTGCAGAACACATATATTCTAATGAGAATATCAGTGAACCTTTCATTGGTAGTCAGGAGAGGCCTATACTGTCATCTCCTTTCACCAATATACGACAAGACATAAATATGAGAAGTGTAAATCACTTACCACACACGTTCTCTCTCCAGCCCGACAGGACCACTCCCTTGGTAGCACAGTCTCGCACATAAGAGGAGAAGACGGCACACAGGCAGTCTTCACTCTTCTCACAGTTGCAGCTAGCGTACGTGCATCGCTGTAGAAAATATCAACTTTAAGTAAATGTTCCATACGTAATAAATATTTAACAAATCTCATTGGCCAGAGCTTTCGCATGACAAACAGTATTACAAACAGCATTAAAAACAGTAAGAAAGTTCAGGACAAATAGGTATAATTGTGAGCATTCCAAACCAGATGCAACTCAATGAAATGTAACAGTTACAGTTATAGAAAATGTATTACCTTGTAGTAAAGCTCGGGGTCCACCATGGCATGGCACTTGGCAAAAGTGCTGTCAGAACTTCTGAGCATGGAGCACCAATGTTTAGCATAGTTCTCTGAGTAAACAGAACATGGTAAGAGTTCAAATATGTCTGATACAGTATAAACTGCTGCTTCCTGCCTCGATTTGAATCCAACGACATGATACTGCGGTCGTTGACATAAACATTTATGAAATGCTTATGTTCTGCTTTTCATTGAGTTATGTAAGGGTTAACCTTCAATTAAAGAGTTAGTGAAGAGGGCATACCATTCTCCACGCTGAGGGAGCAGGGAGTCGTCCAGCCTCTCCTCTCTGTCTCTGCAGGTAGGATTAGCCTTCCAGGAGTTCCCAAATGAAGAGGCTGTTCCCTCCACCCATACCCTGGGGGTCTTCATGTCATCAGACAGAACCTTGTTGAAGTTCCCACACAGACCTAGAAGAAATAGAAACAGAAATCAACACCATATAAACCTACACCGAACAGAAATCAACACCATATAAACCTACACCAAACAGAAATAAACACCATATAAACCTACACCGAACAGAAATCAACACCATATAAACCTACACCGAACAGAAATCAACACCATATAAACCTTCACCAAACAGAAAACAACACCATATAAACCT